>NW_005187411.1:2564046-2565641 GCF_000239375.1 Pundamilia nyererei
TTTTTATGCAGTTTTTGCAAAGCTATATGTGGAAGGAAACTGTGACCTAGGACAAGCTGATGGCATAAGATGTAAGTACAACTCCTCCGGTTTCATATGCAAAAAAAAAAGTATTGCGCTAGCTTACGTGGTTGCAGAGCTACCGGGATTTTAAAATAGTTACGCAAAATGGAGCGTGTCCGCTCCGACCGGCTTTAAAGGGTTAAGGGGAAAACACGCCAATGTGTGCAACAGGGGTAAGAAGGTATGTAAAGAGGAGATACGAGCAGCTGCCGACACGCGACCCAAATGTAAACAAGTGACTCAGAGCACTCCGTATGACAGGAAGAGCAAACGGTGGATGGAAATTACTGATGCAGGTACATGGCGGAAAGGCAGCTGGTTAAGATAAAGTAAGATAAACTATCCAAGGTAGGAAAAAGTTTTCGGTTTTGATTTAACTATCAAAGTGCGACAGGTGCCATCACTGGAAAAAAACAAAAACAAAATAAAAGACTACTTCTCCTACCACTTTATATAAGAGACTGTAAAGCAGTTTCCCTTTATTTAACCTAGGCTGAACTAAGGAAGGGTGGCAAGTGATGTACTCAAATACTGTTTGATCATGTAAGTACCTTCTGACAGACACAGAGCACTTGCCTTTTACTTGATCCTGCCACTCTCAACCCCTTTCCATGAGTCTATTTGTTCTTTCACATCTTTACTCCGGAGGAAGGAGATAATCCAGCAGCTCTGCGCTCAGCCATGTCATGTTCGACTGAGGAAAGCAGCCGTATAACACGGGTTTTGCTGAATCATCTGACATTCTCACGATTCATGACATTACAGCACTGCCGTAAACCAAATGTGTAATTCTGCTGAGCATAACAAAACGAGAGTGTGTGATTAATGAAATTGATTATAATTGAAACGTATGACTTCACTGATCAGATTTGACAAATTTTTTATGGTCCCAAAGAAATTATAAACCCATGTTTGTCTGCTTTTGTGTGTGCTGTTGAGTTGCATATTTGTTGCGTGTGTGAAGGAAGTTCAGATGGTTAGCCAGCCCATAACCAAGGAAAACTAAAAACAGCTGTCTCCTGCTCATCCATCACACCCACTTGCTTCCCTTTATACACACAGGTTGTGGAGAATTCATCATTCTACTCAGCAGAATTAAGTGAAACAGTGTGAGGTGGAACTTCCTTCAGAATGCGTGTTGGTGACTTACCTATCAGACACCTGAGGGCTCTACTACGAAGAAGTTTTAGGGGGTTAGCAAGGTAACACCGGGGTTTTTAGTGTCAGTTCACCCTAAAATAGTGAATTCATTCCTTCGATGGCCCATGGACCTCACTGTGCATGTAGTAATAGGGTCTAGATGTCTTTTTTGGCTTTCGCTGAGGAGCATTAATAAAGAAATACATTTTTAGGAGCCATCTCTGTGATTTTTCTTCCCTCCATTTGCAGCAAGTAATCGTAAAACAAGTGCCTATATTGTTCTATAAGCAGTAATATAGTGTTATCATCTGTAAACAGTTATCCAGATAAGTAAAGCCAGATAAGGAAAAGATAGCCTTGGGATACTAAACTTGGTTCCTAATACAAACCCC
>NW_005187411.1:2566967-2598504 GCF_000239375.1 Pundamilia nyererei
ATGGTGAATAAGATGCCTAGAAAGAGACACAAAGAGAAAAGAATCAGGAGTGAGGAGAAACATGGAGAACGGTAGGGAAACAGCAAAGCAGCAGACAGAAGGAGCGAGCAAGAGAAAGGAGGAGGGAACAGCAGTGAAAAGAAGAAAAAGAGGCTGTTTTTCCATTTGCTGCCAACAGCGTTCCTGCTGCTATTTGCGTTCCAGTGGAGCAGGAAGGTGGAGTAAGAATTTTGTTAACAGGCTGATGAGCTGTCATATGGAAAATCATCCACCTCTTTAACTTCGCCACGAACCTGCAGAACCTGCCCTAATATCTAATGACTTACAGCCTTGCAGCCCTCCCTGCTCCGCAAATAACAGCTGAGGCATTCACAGCTACTTCTCACTAGAAGGGCAGATTATTTTGTGCCATTAATCATTATCCAACAACAGTAATATGACAGCTAGCAATGTCACAGAACGACTTTACTGGCTTCACGCCACCACTCAAGAGGACAGGAACTTCTTGACATGATAACTTGGCAAAATGGGGGGGGGGGTCATTAAAGGTCACATTGACTGGTTAGAATAAGCTCCTGCTATAGGAATCAGAAAAATTATACTGCAGGGAATTAATTTTATGAACCGATTCAGTGTACTCGTCCTTTTAATTACTTTAAACCATCACACTTTTAAACAACCGCCATTTAAACCTCAAAATTTATTTACCAAATGTTAGTCGGAATAAAGGAATCCTTGTTTTTACGGTTACTTTCATTCTCAGCTCAGTAATACATGACAAATTATAGCTTGTATCAATGCAAAATATTAATAATAAAATAAATTATTAAACTTAACAATTTATCCCAAACTGCAGTGAAAATATAGTGTAATGCTGATAAAAAAAGGACTAATAATTAGGTGTACATACATTCCTATATATATTAAAATACATCAATATAATAATATATTATATCATAGGTATTAAAAAACAAATTTAATGAACTTATATCATTTACTGTACTGTTTATAATCATATAACAGGACATCAGACCTTTTCTCTTTTTCACTTGTCTCAAGTATTTTCCATGTAGCTGCTTGGATCCTTTGATTGCTCATACAGAGGCTCTTAACGAAATAAAATATCTATGCTCGGGTAGGTGAAGGTGATTTTTAGCACAGATTTTAATATGAAGATGCAAACCGAAATTTTATCTAAACATTATCTGTTCAGGCACACAAGCACTGTCACTTTCATTTAAAATCTAGATTTTGCTTTCGGACCACCTCAAAATCCTGGTATTAGAAGTTTCCCATTTGCAGTCTGGGTAACGCTGAGCGGTTGTTTTTGAGCAGGTTTTGATTGTATGCAGGTAAACAGTGTGCATGAAGAGTAAAGGAGAAATGTGCTTGCTGAAATGCGATTGTCTGGTAATGACGTAGCATTCAATTGCATTTTACTTTACATTTTATCTGCATTCATGGACTGTAAGCAATGAACAGAACAGGAAGCCTGCATCAGGATGTGTGCTGGAAGCCCCGAAACACTGACTGCTGCCCCGAGAGATTACAACACAAACAACAAAGCAAACAAACTAAAAAATAAAAAAAATATAAAATAAAAGAAAATAAAAATTGTGACATGATGTCAGTAAGCATTTTGGATTCACCATAACAGGTTGTGAACAAAGGTAAGCCTGCTACAAAAACATTACTAGCTACGTGGGTGGAGTTAGTCATTGTAAACAAATTCTGTAGTCCTAGTCAAACGTTATATTTTCAACAAGCACACACTGACAACGCTAAACAAGAAAGACTTATACACTCACTTCATAAACTAAAAGGAAAACTCTTTGCTGAGTGCACTGTGACTCTCCTACTTCCCAGTTCCAAAGTTCAGTTTCCAAACACTTCCTTGTGTTGCGCACACGAGGTGGACTCTGCCTTTGCACGAATGAGCCACTGCTTGACTGGCAGAGCAGAATTGATAGGCTGCTATTGTTTCCTTTTAAGGTCAATTGTGTCTCAAATGCTTGGCATGTCTGAGAGTACAGCTGGCTGGCAGGAGAGATAAAACACAAATTTTACTACATTCTTCTGCGCAGTCCACACCTAGGGAGAAAGGGGGAGGCAGAGACAGAGAGAGTATTTAAAACAAGTAGGGATATGAAAGATTTGAGCTGGTTTGGAAAGAGAAAAGAAGAAAAAAAAAAGTATAGTTATGGTTAAAGAATGAAAACAAGGTGAAGACTACAGGTTTGGCCAAGTGGGTGAGCACTTTGACAGGGGCATCAAGCTTTGCTGTGCCCTTATTTGACTGGGCAGTCAAAACACGTCACCACAGTGGGTAAACACGCACATTTATACATGGATGCCTACCCACACAGAACTAAACATCTCCCAGGATGAGAGACCAAATCGCATTTCATTGCCTCAAATTTGCATGTTTGACTCCTTAGCTTAAAATGCTAAATATTCTGCTCCAGAGTGATGGAGACTGTGAGGTGGGGTGGGGGTGGGGACAGCCAAACCAGCTTAGTATTGCAAATAAACCAGACGCTGTGAGAAAGCGTGGAAGCCGGCTGAAGGTTGGATCATAAATTATGCCTGGTATTTCACAATGTTCCACAGTGCACAAATGATCCACTCAGGGACTCGGGAATGATATTATGGGATTCCTGTGTGGCTTCAGTGTCTGAATGTGTCCACATGTACACACACACACACGGCACACACAAAAACCTCAGCCAAGGACGAGCCACATGCTCAAGTCTAAAAGTGTATCGTGCAACAATGAGCGCATGCTGACAAATAAAACAACCAAAATTAAATCAGAACAAACAGGTTACTTGTGTTTTTTGATAGTTCTGATAGTAATCCAAATGTTGACTTAGAAGGAAGGGACCACCGGAGAAGAGCTGATGACTCGGGCATGGCCAGACTGGCTGTGCGTGTCTGCTTTAGTTAAGCAGATGGGCGAGTATGTGTGTAATGACCATATTATCTGAAACATGTTGAACTGGTCTGAGAATGTCCCACTGAACTCGACACAGCCGTAGTCCTTAAGTGATTTGTACATTAAGACCTCAGTCACACAGACCAGTCAGCGACCCACTGGAAACCTCTGTTCATTAGGGAAAAACGCATATTCCCTGAATGCCTGGCAAGTGGTTGCTGGCTGTTGCTAAGTGACAATGGTCAATGAATGCTTGGATTGCTAACAGAATCCCAGAGTCACCCATAATGTGCATGGAGGACACCAACGTGTCTGCAAATACTTGCCATTTACATGTATTCTCCGAGCGCTAAATTGAAAAAGCGTGACTGTAAATGAAGAATGTAAAAGTTGTTCCTCTTAAAATGTGCTTGTTACAGTGAAAAGGCACATCTTTAATGCAACTTTAGTTTTCACAGTTTCACTGCCACTTGGCGAGTAGTTTTTGAGTCTCTTCAGACAAGTCAGCATCTTCGATGTAAACTGCTTATGACTGCGGCAACCTGGTAAGGAGGTTTTTGGTGCATCCTTCTTTGCAACTGCCGGGAAACTCCCATAATCACTTGCAAACAAGTCAGGGGAAACACTGGTGGTTACCAGGGAGTCACTGAATGGTCTCTAGGCCCGTGTGAATCGATTGCACCAACTACTCATGACCACTTAGGGAATAAACATTTTTGCACCAGTGGTTGCTAGAAGGTCATTGACTGGCGCCCAATTAAATTATCAGAGAATTTCTTGACTGGTTTGTTGATTTGATGGCATCATCATCGGCTTTTATGTTGGCATTTTTCAACTAATCATCCATTTAATCATGTAAAATAACCTTTAAATGGGACCCATTATGCTTTCATTTCAAGTCTATGAATTTGTTAGAGTAGCTCTGCACAATTTACAGTTCAAATCCTTAATCTTACACTGGAGCCATGGTGCAACTCATCATTTCATCCATCGTCTGCAATACTGACAATGCCAATATACGATTCAAACAGCGGGTCGTTGGGGCTGTTGTGTGCCTGAGACAACCATGTTAGCAAATCTGCTCTCACTAACATCATAGAGAGCCAAATGCAGAAACGCTATCACTTTACATCATTTTACAAGTATAATTCAATTAGATATAGCTAAAAGCAAGCAAATAAAGTCTGTTCTGATTCTGGTTAAGAGACCATAAGGGTATATTGCTTACTGTTTTGATTTTGTACAATCCCTCAGACATGAAAAGAAATGGAGACAGTCATACATTACTGGTGTAACTCCAGAACACAAGCTGGTGTTTAAGTGACAGTGGTGCAAGCACTAACCTTGGAAATGTTCACATCCTTCAAAACAAATATCCAAATTACTTCCAACAGTCTCCCAGCCTGACTTGGTTGCATGTCACACACTCCTCTTGTTTCCTGTCTAGATCGACTGTTCTACTGGGGGAATAAACACCCCAAAATAAGTTTTAGTTGTAGCTCTACTAGGCCAAAATTCTTCTTTTTCCTACTCCCACTTACTACATAAAACTGACATAAAAGCATTTCATGGCTCTTGAAGTAAAAGCTGCACTTTAGCAAGTCTATTTTTATGGCTTCACCATAGCAGCATTGTGCTGCTTCACTTCCCCTGGTCAGGGCAGCTAGCATGAGAAGGAGCTCCAAAAGCAACGTTGGCATGGAGGAGAAAACCAGCAAACCCAGCCCTCAGCGGCCCTTAACAAAAGGCAGCAGTGTAGAGATCCCCTCAAAAGTAAAAGCCAACCAGAGAAGAAGAGGGGAAAGGGCAGAAAGGAGGGGGAAAAGGCTGAAAATAGTCCAGCAGTCTGAGTCTGCATACATCAATGCCACAATGACGAAAGCTCCAAAAAGAAGCAGACTTGTTAATAGATGGATGGCTGGAAGAATATTAGGAGGGATGCCTTGAGGGGAAGAAACGCATATTAGCAGTTTTAAATATTGTGGGTGAAAGCAAAAGAACAAACTCAGGAGGAACGTCATGTGACACCAAGCAAGGGAAGCAAAGGTCATACACATCAAATTGTGACAACTTAATTACCTTTTCCATTCAGCAACTTATTTCAGAACTTTCTAAAAAAAGGCACAAAAAAGAATCTAAACATCTAAAAACAAGACAAAATAGCAAAGGATAGGAGAGGGTAGGAGACACAGAAGAGGGGATAAGTATGTAAAAACCCGCCTGTCTGTCTGAACATTCCTCTCTCGGAGAACATGTATATTTTCTGATCACAAGAAAAATAATCCGCAAGAGGAATTTTATTTTGAGAGCCGCCCCGTAGATCCAAGGCCTACAGCAGGCCAGGGAGTAGTGTGTGAAAGCGAGTGTGATGGCGAGACTGTACATGTTCCTCTCACACGCTCAGTCACGATTTAAGTGTTAAATAGTGAAAACACCGCATGTATCACCGGGCAGATCGCTTGCAAAGGAAGAACATTTGAGGATCCACACTGCTCAAGTCACACATGATCACATGAACAAAACTTCACAACCTCCCCCGACACACATACACATAAGATATATGAGGTTACACTTCAGCCAAAATTGATTTCGGAGTTCTTCTTTTGAAGACGTTGATACCGCTATCACTCATCCAAAGTCCATTTGTTTTAACCGCAGTCATCTCATGTGCGACTGTAAGGAATCTGACACTAAAATATAGTTGGCAAGCAAAAGCAGGCAGCTACATATTTTAAACTAGACTGCGAAGCATTTAAGTAGTTTTACATTTTAATAAGTAAGCAATTTTGCACTTTAGCTAAAATAAGTAGATCGATACCAATCTAATGTATCTTTAAGCCTACAGCTGCTAGCCAATCAGAGCTGGGGAAGCACAAAGGCTGGAAACAGCTGACCTGGCTCTGCCCAAATGTGACAAAATTACTAATTAACAAGTGATATCTTGTTTGTTCAATCTGTAGTGAAACAAAAAGGTAGAGAGTGAGACACGGGGAGTGGTTCCATTTCAAACTGTTAGGTCCAAATTAGAGAAAAAGGAATATCATAAGCAGCAAAGTGCAGTATTATAGGCAATCATCTGTGAATACCCCAGAGTAAAGTAAAAGTAAAAGCATAACTGATGAAGTCTGATTATGATGCAGAGCAACCAATGAACCTTGGTACAGATTCTTCAGCTTGCTGGGACTCTAAAGCTGGAAGGATGTTAACACCTTTCCTCTGAAGAACATTTTCCCTACATTTGTGTTAGCACACATTCGACTGGGTTCATATCTAACAATAAAAAAAATAATAATAATTTTGCATTTTTCACACTGAAAACGAACACTTTGTTCTGAACGTTTATTCGTGTTTTTCCTTCATCACATTTCTGCCGTGGAGGTTCCCAATTCCAGATTTAACGACTGAGATCAAAACAAAAGACACCCGGCACATCAAAGAAAAACGACAAGACGGCACACGCATTCGTTAGTGTCTCTCGGGGCCTCGCCCTAATGTGGCGGCACCTGTATGAGGACAAATAATTACTGGATATTACAAGTTATTCACTCTCTTGTGAGTTTAATCCACAGTCCTTAGCTTGTGTGAAGAGGAGTTATTATGAACTGAGAAAAAGATTTAATCACCTAAAAGTATTACCAAGTGGACATTTTGGCAACCGCAAATTAAAGTCAATAAAAGCTGCAGGTTAAGAATAAAGCTGTACACTCTTGACTCGTGACCTCACCGTGAACTGGACCGGTATCGCCATAGCAAAAGCCTACCAACCACCGTCACGTCAGTCAGCGGCCATTGACTGCAAATACCAGACTAAAATATTATGATTTCTGTAACTATAAGGCCACAGACAAGAGGTTGAAAGAGACATATTGCAGCTTTAAGCACATAAACACTTATTAAATTGTAGAGATGGTACCCAAAGCATACAAACCA
Organism: Pundamilia nyererei; assembly: GCF_000239375.1. Taxonomy (NCBI): domain Eukaryota; kingdom Metazoa; phylum Chordata; class Actinopteri; order Cichliformes; family Cichlidae; genus Pundamilia; species Pundamilia nyererei. The sequence goes on from NW_005187411.1 coordinate 2,573,833, forward strand.
TACTGCTGGGTGAAGGACTTTGGTTCAACATTTAGCCTTTTATGGACATGATTGAGGTTACAGCGATGCTGGTTACTTAGACATCTGTGTTTGGTGTGTAGGTGGCATGAGGTGGTGTTTGCCCATCTTTTTTTACCACCTGCGTTGGTGGCTTTTAACCTTTAACTTGATCATTGCGAGGCAGTGTGCACCATCTTCCACCAGAAGCATCACGAGACTGAAACAGAGCATGATGTTCACCTTTCTTCTGTCCAGAGCTCTAGGAAGAAGAACATGTCTCGAATCCAGACTGCAATGGCTCCTGAAATATGCCAAATATGCCCCTGAACACCCCCCCCCCCTTTTTCCTGAGGACGTAAGCCTGTTTCATAGTCCACCCTCCTTCCCTGCTCGGCCCCCAACCCACAGCATTCCTGCGTTTTACAGAGCTCCGAACGCACACATTCTTATAATCACAGATGACCCACTCGCATAAAAAATGTTAAGGACATTAATAACACAAGTTTCCACCCAGCTGACCCAGACATGCCTTTTAAGGGTAAGCGGTTCAGATTTCTCTTTTCATTAACTTCCAAAAATACTCCTGGACCAGGCAGGGCAAGAAGGGGTGGGGTGGGGGTGGGGTGGGGGGTGAGAGGGGAAAAAAAAAAAAGTAAGGGGTTCTCTCCCCTCTTCAGGAAAAGGAGAAGGAGAGAGTGAGTGAGACAAGATAACAATCGGAAGGAAAGTCAAAATATTGGCCAGTTAACGAGAAGAACAACTGAAAAAAAAATAAAAGTGCGTCTGAGGAATTTACTAGTTATGTCTTAACTTTAGCTCTCCCCTGTTAAAACGCCTCAGTCCCTTCCTCCAACTCCCTCCCACCCTCCCTCCCTCCGCTTTGCTGTGCTTCCTACACGCTTTTGAAGTCTGTTTCCTTTGCACTTCCTCCCTCTTTTCTTCCAGCATCGACAGGATAGCCATTTTTTTGAGGAGCCTGTACAGTGCAGGAACAGAACAGGCTCACAGGGGACTTTCTGTAAAAGAGCTTGTTGGAGGCTGAAACTGGAACGTAATCCCACGCAGGAACCAGTAGGAAAAAGTAAAAATTACCCAGAGGCAAACCATTTCCCTGTCAGGTCAACCTGAAAGCATGTAAAAGGCAAAAACAGCAGCAGCACCACCACCACCACCACCACAGTGACCCACATTATCAGTGAATGTGGCCCAAACTCCAAGCCATGTGGGGCAGCCGGCTGATTAAACATTAGAGGACTTATCAAAAGGAAGATATCAAGATACATGAAAGGCCACAGCTCCTCTTCATGAACTAAAATGCCCTCATCTATGCATCTATGGAGTCTAGTCCTAATATGCAGATATAGAACCACCCTTGCTCGCACACACCTACACCCATTTACCTAAAGATGCCTTCGGATGCTGGAGTAAGCCGGAGTATGCAGAGATAACTCGTGCAGACACAGCACAGAGTGAAAACATGCCCGATCCATAGCTGGAGCAACACGCCAGGTCCCAAAATCTTGTTGCTGTGAGGCAACTGTGCTCACCAATACGTCAAAAAAAATAGCCATTATGACACAACTTATCTTCAGCGTACCTGTGATAAGCAGCAACAAGATTTATTGGTATTGTTTGCAAAAGATAGACAAGGAGCGAGATAGCAGACTTTAAAAAGCTGGCTTGCATTAGAAACCCGGCTCTGTTAAATCTGAAGACTAAACAAACTGCAGACTACCAAACGACTGTGGCCCTGGGAACAAAGGCCAAATGTAAAAATTTGTGAATCAGCATGAAGTTAACCACAAATAGATTACATTCCAGTTTGCAGTTATGGACTGGATGCTACATGCATCTTCTCATTTGGCGGACGGTTGAGAATCTTAAATGAGGACCAGATGAGGATTTGTGTTTCCCCTCCGTGGCTGCATGTGAAGAATGCTCACATGGTCAACATCAGGGCCGCTACTTGGTTTTGGGGATGAGCGTGAATGAATTAGGACACCTGAAATATGGCAGTGCGATTTAAAACTTGCGGATAATTCTTAAGAAAAAGTCTTTGAGTCTGTGAGAATAATGCATTTGTTATTGAGATTATACTGATCACAAGCACGGCTTTTTGGTTGGTTAATATCTCAGCATAGCATGTTTTACTAAGGTGACTCTAGAAACTAGGTCAAAAAGGCAAGCATTATGGTGCAGCTCTCCAATAAGAGTGGAAAACAAGGAAATAGAAACGTGCCCTGCAAACTCAGACTTCGGGTTCAGCAAATGTTTGAAAAACTCCCCTTTTCCCCTCAAACTCGACGAATCACAGTTCTCTGGCAGCACTCACTGATGCATATATTTTATCTGGTTTAGCATTAAACCTGCTCAATCTGGCACATTTTTCCTTTCTTAACCCCCTGTTGCTGGAAAAACTTTCATAACCACCCAGTAACGCAACACAATCTTTTACAGGTCACTCCTTTGACCAATGGGTTAAATGAGTGGCAGGGCTAGATAATATTTGCTACAATGGATGGGAATCCCATAGCAGCTCCAAATTTTCCAGCTCTTTGGAACTGTATGTCTCAAAGCTTATCACTTCTATCTATAAATGCTTGCATGCTTCTTTGACATTTGCACGACCATACAGCTTCTGCACACCCAATTCACATCCAAGCCTTTGTCTACCGTTTCTACACTGTGGTCCGACGCAGTGATAAAGAAAATGTTTGTGCTGAGTCTGAATACCTGTACGGGCCTACTACTCATAATTCTGTTAAATAAAACGAGTTATGAGTAAAGAAATGGCCAAAAGTTGTTGATTTCAGTTGTGATCAGACAAAGGATGGATAAATCCAAAGCATGAAAATAAAAGTAAAGCAGTTTTATTTTGAAATTAAAAGATTCCGAACCAATTTCGACATTCCACAAACAAATTCGTGCAGGATTGGTGGAGATTTTAATGTACCGGTAAATCATGACAAAATACAATCAAGATTTTAACCTTTAAATCGTGCATTAGCATGAAATTGTACTGCAGATGCTCCACAGTCACGTACACCTACAGCTGCAAACAAATGAGATAAGTGCAATATTGAAACCTCCGTAAGTGGCCATTCAACTACATGATAAAAAAGCCCTCGAGAGGAGTTGCGAGGCTGTTTGGCACACTATGAAAGACTAACAATGGAGATTCGTTTACACTTACACACACACTAGAAGGGGTATCAGCAGAATCCATTCTTGTCTTGACATTCTTACAGAGTGAGAGCATGTATTAGTGTGTCAGCGTATGAGTTATTATCAAGTTGTGTGAACACTCAGGGCTAAAATGTACCTCTGGCTACTGCTCGCTGAGTGACTGACACTCTCAGCCTCTAGGATCTGATGACAGCACTAAGCAAAAGTACCTTCAAATGCAGAAATACCTGCGTAGGCTCACATAAAGTGAGCCCATGAATAAACAGAGAGTTCAAAAAGTTTGAACTCCAGCTGGAATCGCAGAGCTCTGCCCTGTTTCAGGCCCGTCACTGCTGATCAAAATCAACTGAAAATCAAAAAAAGCAAACCAAGATCAAAATAATTCAGCACCTGGAAAAAGACAAGTTATGTTCTGTTTATAACTTATGCTTTTAGTTCATTGTTTTCATTTTTCCCCCTATTCATTCACTGTTCAAACAGTTAAAGACAGAACTGCACACAGAAACATGTGTAAACATCTGCGGTATCCGCAGCTTGTTTTTTATTTTTATAATTAAATAATAATTTAAGACTGAAACCTTTCAGTTAATGAATTCTTAATGTGCACTCTGATGTTTATGATCATAAAAGGGGAATAAACAACGCAGGTTTTCCACAAAGGAAATCCGGGAGCGTGTTTTATCATTTATGCTTTAAAAATAAATGACACCGTCAACTGTCAGATTAGCTGCATGTTGATCTTCTCAGATGACTAACTGATTGATTCACTACTCCTTTCAGCTCTTTCTACTTTAAACACATACACACACACAGACACACGACATGTACAATGTCCAGTCAAAGCCTCACGCTGCCGTCATCGTGGCACTAAGCCATCTTCCTACAAGTCTACTTATACACAGACAGCAGCTCCAGCTGGCCTGCATATTATCAGCAGCAGCCCTTGTCCCGGATACGGAGTCATTTATTGCATTATCACAAAACACACACATTCATAAAATGTTATGTGCTCACAGGATGACTGTGGGCTTCAACAGAAGGCGCTCAGAGATCACGATTCATTTCCACTACTTCAAGTAGGCCCCTGGTAGGTTCGTAACAACATCACTTTGCATCCTGCGCTGCTCTATTCCTGGGTGAGAGGGTTACTGAGGGTGAAAGAGAGAGTCTACCTCTAAGAATAACCAACACCATCCGGTCCCAATTCTAGACGAGCTATCTATTACAGCATATTAGGATGTATAGGTTATGCTGCTTGTGTGGGTGCTGACTCTCCCATTTATACCTTTGAGGACTCCTAGAAATGCACCGCTTTCCATTAATCTGATCATATCAGTTCACACAACTTTGCAAAGCTTCAGACCGCAATCTGACCAGGTCAGACTAACGTAGCTGCACGTGTCCGACCTGCAAGTAAACTGTGGCTCTCTCTGTGTCTGAATGAAGCCACGAGGAACACGAGGAGCGACCTACTCAATTAATACAGTGCTATAATCTGCTATAATTCTAATTGTGACACACAGAGATGGGCGAGAGTCTGGGTGATGAGAGAGAGACCACAGAGCAGAGAAGGATCTAACCTACGATAATATGCAGTTACTGAATAGAAATCATGATTCTATAGGTTTTAGAGTTGTTTCTTATGTGCATAACAGGGAATAGCAACAAGAGGCTTAGCTGTTTCACATTTACTATAAATGTAATTCGGGGGGCAATAAAGTGCATATATATGATTTTCCAGATGTTAGAAATCAGGAAGAATAATAAACTGATCTCCAATGAAAACAATGTTCATTTAATAAACTGTTGAACTTTGCTACTTTGTGTTTTTGTCCCCTCCATTTTTTGATATCATAGGAAAAGGACGGTAGTTCCTTCAATCAATCACAGCAATGACAATATGAGTTCTTATTTCTTTGCACTTGCAACGCATGACGTCAGTGCCAATGTCGTGTAATTCCACACTGATGTGTGATCGCGCAACACTCACAGGAGGGAGTGTGCATAAACCCTGATGTCCAGAGTGGCAGTAATATTACCGTCGACAGGCTTGGGTTTGACATTCCCGGTGGTTTGATTTTCCCAGGCAGAAAACCTCAATATTTTAATTTAATCCCCAGAGCATTTATTTAGCCACTCCGTAATCCACAGGTCCAGTGCTTAGTCTGATAATTACCCTTATTGGACACCCATAATGATTAGTTTTTGGTTTCACCCAAAGCAGTGCAGGCAGTTTCATAGGGCGGTCGCAGCGCTTTGCGGAGTGGAAAACCAATCATGCGTGCTATAGCTCAGGTCATAAAAGAGGAGAAAGAGGTATGATTATTACTGCGAATGGCAGGCGACAATCCCCGGAGGGAAAAAAAAAAAAAGTGCTGCAAACTCTTTGTGCAACTTTCACTTCTTGGCATTCATTGTAAAGATCGCAGAACAGGTGCTAGTAGTGCTGACACTTCTGCTGTGTCAACATTAACAACTATCATTGTGCTGAGCAGTGGTGTCAAAGAGGGCATCTGCTGTGAAATATCCCCCCCCCTGCAAGAGCCAACTGAACCAAACCAAACTTTGAGCGCATTTTCCGGGGAATGGACGCGCCAGAGATCAGACATTAATCAGGGGAAATTTAGACATCTTACTCCTCACTTCGCTGTTACTCTCATTTGATTTTCCCCTTTACATTTCCACCCCAACATTTCCAAACTGACAGCATAAACTGCCAACATTCCCTCCACATGCGGTTTAATAATCCCACCCAGAAGTACCAAAATAAGCCCTTTTTGCGCATCTACCACTGTGACAAGCTTCCCTGCAAGTGCCTGTCCGAGCTGGTAGCTCAGCTGGTATGTTCTACAGCTGGCTGGGAGGACGAGCCTTACTGGAAATTCATCAGGGATTTTTTTTTTTTGTCTCCTTCATGTCTCAAACAGGTCAAGGCAGGTCCCCTCCATCTCCTCCCTTCCCCTCGGTGCTCTTTATGAGCCCCACCTGGCAGATTAGTATTCCACCACCACAAGTACCTTTTCTGCTGTTTACACATGCGCACACATTCATCTGTCACCGTACTGGTGAAGGAATACAGGACACACACTGTTCAGACTACGCCCCTACCACCACCAGCACCACATTGTTTTCACACGTGTAGGCCGATACTCAAACAGAATAAGGATGTATTGTCATGTTAGTACCTTTAACAAAACATCCGAGGGCAGCAGGACATTGCAGTTGTTTTAGTTGTCCTTTAACGTGGCAATTTCAGTTATATTAGTTGATGGAAATGCTCGATTTTGCATTTGCATTCCAGTCTAAGAAAGGCCCAGACAATTGGGTAAAAACTGTTATCAGTCAGTGTTAGTCTTCTTGAGTAACACTAGATAGTTTTGCCAAAAAACAGTCATGTATATATTCGTATTTTTATGTTTCCCTGAGACAAAAAGAGAAAAGACACTCAGATTGGACCAGAATTTCAAGAAAATGTCTATAATTTAAATAGGTTATATGTTTCTTATAGGCTAGATTGTCCACTGTTTAAACAGCTGTGAAATGGATCAATTAACTCTATTCTAACAAGGGAGTTTAAACTTTCCTTACCAACTTGAAAATAAGCTCATTCAGTAGGTGGTCTGTGTGCACCATAGGCTGGTCTATATGTGGCCCAAGGATGGCTTTGAGCCCAGTTTGTGGTTTTTTAGTATGTAGCTTACAACTGAGCGTAGGCAATATATATATATATTGTTTTCATGGCACTCAACAATGACATATCATCATATTGTTCAGTATAAAAACCTTCCGATATGGCAGCAGAGTCCAGACCATCGTACATTCACAGCACTGTGCAGCAGAGTACTCACAGCTGAGCAGACAGCCATGCAAAGTTAAGACATGTTTTCGGCTATGTATTTCACAATTAGTTTGTGTAATGCATTGCTTCAAAGATAATAAACAATGACCACATCACATCCCCTTGTCAACACAACTCCAACATGGGGCAGTGTTTATATCACAATTATTTACTCCCTACACTCTGAAAAGTCTTGAGTACATGCAACACACACACACACACACACACACACACACACACACACAAAATGTCAAGAACACGTCCAAGCAGCCTCCACACTTCTACTCCATGTTCCTACAGCCCGGGCAGTCAGTCTGAAAGGACTGACGTTACTATGTGCGTAAAGCAGTAAAAAAACGTATCGAGTGCAGAAGCAGATAAATGCAACCGCATAACAAAAATGCCAAGTGTTACCAAAAGAAGATATGAACGGTTTATGTGCGGCAACATTTTAACCACCTGAGGTTTCCCTGCAGAGCTGGATGCTTCAATTTGGCTTAAGAACGACGACGAGAAGGAGGAGGAGGAGGTGGAGGGCTGAAAAACTTGCCGCAGTTCAGACTTCTGCAGTCCGGACTCCTCGAGTCTCAACAAGCCGCTGTGTGAATCCCCAAATATACACTCCGCTTCTTCCTCAAACACAGAATAAAGACTCAAATTTACCTCAGCAGTTCCACCGCCGGGTCCGGAAAACGCAACGATAAATCCACAACTTCACGCGGGCTGAGCTCGTGCGGACGGTAGGGCTCGCTGCAGCCGACACGGCCGGGACAAGTTCATCCGCATATTCTCATTCAAGACCAGAGAGTTGGAGGCGATAGGGGGGGAACCGCTTTCTGCTTTCCCCCTTTCCCTCAGTCGCTTTCGCTGGTCCTTTCCTCTCGGATATTCCCCTCCCTGGTCCTTTTGAGATCAAACCATCACATTCCACCGCGTCCTTAACAATGAAAAAAGGTGGGTTTTCCTTTTCTGTTGCCGGAGGACCCACCCCTCGGGATGACTCTGCCCGGTCTGACCGCAAAGAGAACGCCCTTCCCGGCGTCAAGGTCCCGCCTCTCTCTCTCTCTCTCCCACAGAACATACACAAGCCAGGCCGGTGAGGAGGAATGAATCCGAGCTGGATCCTGCATAGATGCAGGCTACTGCTTGTGTCTGAGCAAACGTATCATAAAAACCAGTTGTCTGTGAACGCTGCATGAACTATTGTTTTATGGCATTTATACCATTTGCAATAGAAGTGACAGAAAAGTCACGGGCTCAGCAGCACCTGTAGCATCCCACAACACTTTCAAAGATCATATCCATATAATTAGGATCCCCCCAAGAAAGTACTGATTACCACAAAAAATATTGGGGCTATAATATAGATGAAATGTCCAAACAGTATAAGCTTGTTGGGTTCTATCAAATGTCTCTAAATATGTATGGACTAACCATTATACAAAACCAGTCAAGACCACAGTCTTCCCTTACGGGAATAATTAGTATGAGTTCACCTCTCTATTCCCTCTCTTTCAGCTCTCAGAATGTGGTTGTTTAATACGCTGGTGCCACTTGAATGAATACTATAGCATTGCTGTTTGTTGTGCTTTCTTTTTTCCCCATGTGTAACTGTTTGCCAATAGTAATGACTTGTCACAGCCGTCTAGACAAATACACACAAACTAGTCCTGGTTTTCCCCAGAAAGTTTTGGAACAGAGGTGTATTGTTCGCTCTGTTTCTGCAGCACGGCCATGAATTCTCCACTGGGTGTTTATTATCTTTTAGTTGCATGACACTGGAAGGCTGCAAGATGATAAAATATGAATAAAATGTGATAGGCAGCCAGCCAATTAGGTGACGTCATGCCCACACAAACACTCACTCACATTAAGGAGATTGTTTTTGTGTTCCTTAAACAGTTTTGCATAATTCCCAAGAAGCGTAGCTTTATTTGACAGCACGTGATAACACTATTAAAACAAAACCCATGCTTCTTTCATTGGTTGTGCTGTTTCCCACTAACATACCTCTGTCTCAGAAGTCATTCTAGTCGTGTAACTTGACACAATGGGCTAAGAGAGATGTAAATAATGTTTTCACTCTCGGCTGGTGGGGAAAGATACCAGAGATACCAAGGAATCAAAGAGAAATTAAATCCTTTCAGATGATGCTGAAATCCAGAGGCATAGCTGGGCATGCCTGAATGCCACTGCATGAGAAGCCAACCACAGGTGTACCTGAATATGCATGAGCGCCTATGCATTTTTTTATACACTTGATAGGTGTTTGCATATATATATATATCAATATACTTGTCTTCTTCAAAGACAAATAACACAGTATGATAAAAACCTGTAGGATATGGTTTTATTTCTGACTTTCAAGAGCTACTGCTCTGCTGTGCGCATTAAAATAACCATTGATCTTTAAAAAAAAAATCTATCAAGGCAATAGAAACTGAGATGACATGTAAGTAAATGGAAAACGGCTTGTTTTATAAGCACGAGTATCGGTCATGTTTCATCCATCTTGAGAGGGTTGGCTCATGCACAGACAAGCTTCTGTCATTTTGGGAATTTGCCTTAATATATCAAGTGATATAAATGTGAATGCATTGCACAGACTGCGATCTAATGCATAAGGACAGGGTTACAGGGGAATGTAATCCCCTACACCGCATGACTCTAGCACGCAGACACAAGCTGATTCAGGAAGAGCAGGTTTCTAGCCAACATCCTTCCTAAACACAAACACCCTTCAACAGCCAGAAACTTTTTTGTTCCAGTAAGAAGTTATGGGTGAACAGCAAAATTTGAAATCGAGTCAAGTAAAGAAAACAAAAAACAAAAGAAAAGAAAAAGGTTCCCAAGCAGACGCCGGCATTGTTTTGCTGTTTGTGATTCCCATGTTAGGCATTTTATCTTAACTAGAGTAGCTTGCAGCAGTTGCAACAGCAGATAATCTCTGATAATCCCATGTAGCACACTAAAAATTACAAGCAACCAGTAGCAAGGAGTGTGAGGGTTAGGCCAATAGTCAACCCATGATATGCATTTGACTACAAAACAAGCATGAAAGAAATTAAATGAGAGCAAAGTGGAATCTCCTGCCTAAGCAAATATGGCTTATGGTGGAGCTTTCCTGCTTTATATCCTTTTTATAGTGAGGATAAGGATTAATGTGCTTAATTCACTGTCCTCTCAGGGTGGGTTATAGCCAGTATAAACAGATGTAACCCTGATGGATCAAAATGTGGGGCAGCTTGTCATGTAGAAAAACACTAATCGACTGCCATCAAGCAACCGTTGTGTTTGAAGGGGCCATATTCAAGACGGCATTCCCTCATTGTAATAATAATAATAATAATAATAATAATAATAATAATAATAATGTGTGGCTTGCAGTTGCTTAAACAGTCTTTTCCACTTAAAGCAATAAGAGTTAACATCTAACGGCTCTTATTAAGTTCTGATATTTGAAGTCTTAATTTGGAAATACTCAGAATGTCTCATGGGAGAGGAGCGAGAGGGCGAGCGCTCCAAATCCTTTGATACTTAAAAAAAGTCATGTCCTACTGTCAGGTCTTATATCATCTGGAAGTACAGATGCCTCAGTCTGTCTTGTTCACCCTCCCATGGCCCTCTCTTTCTCACTGCAGGGGGACATTCCTCAATCCTCAGCCTCTGGCATGCAGTAAATCTGCCTGAGAGAGACCTACTCTCTCAAGCCTGCCAAAAACAATCTGCTAGGAAAGACGTGCGGCTATTTATCAAAACCCAACCTCATGTTTGCCTTTTGTTCTCCTGACAAGCGCACAGAGCCATCAGGAATAAAATATCTTGTGTAAAATAGAAGTCTTTCTTGTCTGCCAGAGGAGAACTACCTCAAGGTCGAGCTGTGGTGACGGAGCCACTGTGAAAAAGGTGTTAATTGGGACAGGAGGAGCCTCACACAGGCTGCGCCGTCCTTTATTTAAAACCGACTTTTGAGTGCATAGATCTTACAGGTGGAAAGTAGCCGTAGCTGGCAGCGTTCCTAAAATTTGTCTTTGCACACCTGGATCTTGGGATGAAGGATTCCTTAGACTGACCTGTGCAGTAGTGCAGAACATCAGGGGTCACCTGCATGAATCTGTGTTGGACTCTTTTTGATTTTTCCTGGCTGTTTAAAGGCCGTGCAGAGAACACTACATGAGAAAAGGAATCAGGGCCTGCAGGTAACGGACAGTGTAAAGTCTGTGAAATAATTTGTGAACTTTTGTAGGACATGGGCATGAACCATGCCACACCCAGCATTTACCTCCTAAGCTAGTGTGCACATGTAACGTGTACAGTATATTCATGAATTAGGAAACACAAAAGCCAAATACAGTAAAAACAAAGAAAAGCAACACAGAACAGTGCAACTACTATGTACTGAAGTGCCATAAAACAAGAGGCAGCAGATTATTCATGACAGTTTGAGTTTAAAATGATCCAAAACTGAGTTCTGGGTTCATTTGTGTAAGTAAGGAATTCCACATGTCGACGCTCCAAACAGAAATTACGATTTCCACAATGGCACCCATAGATGCTGCACATGTTACTGAGATTTATACAAAAAGCTTTAAGAGGAAGCTCACTGCACACCCGGGGAGCCAAATTGTGCAAACATTTATATTAAACTTTTATGCTACTGAATATAATAAAATGACCAAAACTAAACACTGTCGTTGTGTGACCTTACTGACTTATTGTCCATAATTCTAATTGCCCATCTTTATAAGGGGCCCGATTTTTGCAGATGCTGCTTCCGACCAAGAAATAAAACAATAACTGAGAAGAAATGCAGTTAGCACCATTGTCTCACAGCAAGAAGCTTGGGGGCTAGTTCAAAGACATCCACATTTCAGCAATATTTGGCTCTAAATTGGCAACAGGTGTGAATGCCAGAGTGGATGGCTGCCTCTCTGTGTTAACTCTATGAAAGCCTGGCGACCTGTCCAGGGTGTACTCCGCCTCTCACCCTATAACAGCTGGGATCCAACTTAACCACAACCCTAAATTGGATGGATGGATGGAGAAATCATATTATCATCTAGTTTGCCTTTGCAACCTTACTCACCTTGTTTCTCAAATCTTAAGATGGGAATCTAAAAGAATAAATGGATATTAAACCTCTGAATTCTGTTCCATCCATTGTCCATTAATCTTTAGATCTGACTTAGTTTGAGAACTGAGCTCTGGAAGAAAAACAAACTGACACCATTTTCTTATTGTTGAGCATGTTTTCAAACCATGCGCTGCCATGGACTGTAAATGATGGAGACATCCTAAATGCATTTTACTGGACTCCATTGTCCCAGTGCGCTGTGACTGTGGAGTCGATCTCTGCAGGACAAAGCCTTCAATATCACATTCACATAAATGCAACTCAGAGCTGCCACTTAACCCAGCCTGCATCATGTGTTTGGACTCTGGGAAGAAATCAGAGGACTCATGGCAAAAACCAACACAGGCAAGGGGACAAGCTGAAATTCAACACACTGAAAGGACCTCACTGGCTATTGTTTAAAATATATTCAAGAACATCACTTATCCACACTTTGAACCAAACCACATCTCATATAAGCTGCTCTCCGTTTCATGACCGAGACAAATCTCAGTGACTTACTGTGGAATCTTTTTGAATCCACACCCAAACCATGAGCAACAAGTTGCATGTGAAAAGATTTTTACAGTTTATACCCCGCAATGGCACAGCATGTCTGGCAGTCATGAAGGGCACAACCACCAAAAAGCTCTGCTGTCTTGTTCCACTGCCAAGCCATAATTACAGCAATAAGGTTGGAGAGGCTCGTTAACCTTAATCTAGGAATTATACTGTGGCACCAGGGAAAGGAGGACGTGTTGTGTTGTGTGCTTGTACATAGGACCTGGAATTAGACATTTACCACAGAGGGGGGCTGGTGCTGCTTTGAACTACACCGAGTGAGAGTTGTGGTTCATGCAGTTCACAGAGTGCCGTATAGATCCTGCTTGAAACTCTTACCTACTGTGCACTGTTTGAAATGGAGGGAAAGTCCTTTTGTTAGTCTCTACCGCCATCGTGTGGTTTAAATGTAGCATTGCTCACTTATCTTATATACAATGTTTTGTTCATTAAGCCCCACTGACCTATGAATATCTCAAGGATAAAAATGGCAGCTAGCTGAAGGGAAGAACAAGTGTTGTTTCTACACATAATAGACAACTTAGCAAAAAACAATTTTAGCAGTCAGTCGCAAAGACATGAATTGTTACCATTTCTTTTGTTGAATATATGCACCAACAAGGTGATTCCCACAGAGATGTTAGCTGAAAACTTTCGAAGAAGTCGAAGTCGAAGAAGTAGAAGACCACACTTTAGTTGATCATCATAAAAAACATTAGCTATTTTGCAAAGGTTAACTGACTATCATTTGACCATTTATTACTTGTAGTTGTTCTAAAGCTAAGGATTAAAGGCATGGATGGAGAGGTTGGTGTGGAAAATTGAGAAGTTTATCTTTTGTGCTTTCCAACTTTTAACATGATTCTGACATGATTCAGCACAATTATCAGTTTGCATGACAATTTGAATATTCTAAAGAAGTACACACAAGGAAAACTAACTTTGGCTCCTCCCTCCGACAAAAAGAGACAGCACCGCTGCTTTAATGATAAATCAGACAGGTCAACCCAAAGAGATAGTGACCACTTCAGCAACAAAAACAATTATAAGGCAGGCCAAACAAACTAATGGAGGCCGCCGTCCTTAAGAGAACCACTACTCAAAAAGAGCCACGCACAGTGGAGCTGGTCACGCGCAGCAGCAGCAGCAGCAGCAGCAGCAGCCTCTCCCACACCACCACCACACTGCTCTTCTCCAGCTTATCACCTCTGAGGGTAATTGGTGGTAACGAGGGCAGATGAGCAGCAGGTGTGTCCTAAAGGAGAAGGCAGGGGCAGAGAGAGACAAGGGGAGGGGCAAGAAAGAAGGAGGAGGAGAGGGAGAAGACAACACCACGCCCACACACTCCCACAGCCTCACAGGATGTAACAGAAGCAGTTCCCTCTTGTATTACATGACATCGAGAGGCTATTACAACAGGCCAATTTACTGCTAATTCTATGAATCGCCAAAAAGTTAGTAAAATGTTGCAGCAAAGTAGACGTTTCTCTTCATGTTATTCTCAGGTGCATGAAATTGTGTAGGCGAATGTTCCGCATCATACAGGTCTTTCCTAAGACCAAAATTTGCTTCCTTAGAACTGTTTGTGGTACAATTGCTGATCTAATCAAAGACATTCATTGCCTGCTCAAGATTGCAAATATGTTGCAAACCTCTTGCAAACTGCAGCAGGCTATTTGGTCATCGCTTGTTCAGAAGAGACCATAAAACAGGTTCAAACGTGTCTTAGCTGTCACAGTCAGGTCAGCACTGAAATATATAAACAGATCTGTGTAAGACAGACACATGTTTCTACAAACCCTGAAGGACATGAAAGAAAAATATATGGCACAACAATATTTGCACCAACATTCGGTAGCAGGTTGTTTAAAGCAGGTTATAGTCTAAGAACCACATGTCGCTTAAACCACTTGCATACTTTTGTAGTTCAATTGTTTGAATGAATTCAGGTCCAGTGATAAAGATCAGTATCAGTACCTACACAACTTTGGTTTCAACTTTTCAACTTATCTTTCGCAACAATTTTATCTTCAGTAGGAACCTTAACAGTCACAAAGCCCACCGCAGTCAGTCTCTCTTGGTCTGTAACTGACTGTGACTTCTTTTTTGTATTTGCTTCTGAGAATTAGATTAGAAAATTGGTAATAGGAAGGCTATGGCAGACACCAGAGTCCTAGTACGCCTTTTATACAGAAAAACACTAAACACTAAAAAATACTACAAAAATACAACGAGATCGAAAGATCAGTGATGGACATTTTAGATCAACTGTTAAACTGACACGCAGTTGTTCGCACTAATGGAAAACACCACCATCATCTCATGCGGCTACCACATCTAAGCTGCAAGGCTGGAGCTGAACAACAACAAATTCTCTCCCTGATAACAGGACTGTGTTTATCTCCCATCTCCAACACCTGCTCCAGCTCAGCGCCCTCCGATGGCAGCAGATGCTGATAGCTGTGTCTACATAGGCCTACTTCTCGCCCCTTACCCACCCCTGTTGCTTGTCATGTGCTTCATGGTGTTGTAATGTGATCCAGCAGGAGTAGAGGTCTCTTTTTTTCCCTCCTCCACTTGCCCATTGTACTGTACTTTCTGTGTTTTTCCATAATACTACCAGTATTTCACCGGAGGGTAACCTTTGTGTGACAAATAAAGGTTTTCTGAACATACTAAGAACTAAAACTAAACTGAAACAACAAAATCCACTCTGGATACTAACAGAAACTAAACTGAATTAAAAACAAAAAGTCAAAATGAAATAAAAATAAAAAATAATTAGAAAATACAAAATTAAACAGTGGTGAGCTATGATAGTTTGAATTACCAAAAAAAAGTTAGTGCTGGTTCTAGCAGAAAAGTGTCAGATTGTTGTGTATCAGCTGATTGCTCATGCATCAGAGCTGGACCACAAAGCAATGGAAGAAGGTGGCCTGGTCTGAGGAGCCCATGTGGATGTTACTTTGACATGCACCACCTACCAAACATTGTTGCAGACCATGTACACCTTTCACAGAAGACAGTTTTATTTATTACTTTTATTTATCTTACCTACCTTCAATGGAAGGACAACAACAAGGGCAGGGATAGCTCAGTAGGTAGAGTGGTGGCCCCATGATCGGAAGGTCGGGGGTTAGATTCCCCTGAAAAGCTACCCTGAGGTACCCCTGAGCAAGGTACCGTCCCTACACACTGCTCCCCGGGCGCCCAATGGCTGCCCACTGCTTCACTGAGTGAATGGGTTAAATGCAGAGAGTGATTTTCCCCAAGGGGACCAATAAAGTACACTTTCTTTCTTTCTAAAAGTTATTCTCAAAGGCTTTTCCCTCCATTGTACACTACCTTTGTCATCTGCATCAAAACTCTGCTCATCTGTCATAGGACACTGTATTGATGGTAATGTATTTTGTTTCCCACAGACAAAGATGACACAATCAGTTACTATGACAACAATGAGTAGTGAAAACCAAGTAACTGTTGCACTCCTTCTGTACGTTTATGCTTATGCATATGATGCCGAAAGGATGGCACAGCGACACAAGGCCTGCACCTACTCTGGTTCCCGTTTTATTTTAGGGTGATTAAAATCATCGGTAGCACATTTTGCTGCATTTTTAGAAAATGAAATTCAACTTAAATCTGTGAATAGTGGCAGTGACTTTTCATACACAGACTAACATTTATAACTCCCCAATTTTATGTCTCATATTAGCATGTGCCAGTCTGTCTCCTTTTCAGGACTAGTTTTCCTAGGTAAGCAGCTAATTTCTTTACTTGGTAACATCATTTTTCGTGGTGGTGTTTTGAAAACAATTCTATGAATCGCCAAAAAGTTAGTAAAATGTTGCAGCAAAGTAGACGTCTCTCTTCATGTTATTCTCAGGTGCATGAAATTGTGTAGGCGAATTTTCCGTGTCTTGGACCTTTCAGGTTTTTCCTATGAAGACTGAAGCGACACCTCCTCCGTCTAGACCTGAGAGAGCACTCCCACTCACACAGTCATACACATAACTGTCCTCTCTGTCAGAGAAGTCGTGCTGCTGCTGAACTGAAGCTGTGAATTCATTCAAAGTGTTATTACATACAGAAGACGATTAAACAACAGAAGGAGCAGTCGGGTAAGCAGTAACTCTGTCATTTGTTTTTTTATATGTCAAATAGAGGTTATTAAGAGATGCAGATAAAACTAAGTCTAATGTAAAGTGTGAAGCTGTATGTAGTGGCTGCAGTGTCTTCCACTCACTAATAATAATTAGAATAATTACTTAGTGTCAGGACTGATATTAGACGAGGACATCTCCCCCCTCCCCCTTCAAAAATATTTTTAAAATAAATAAATAAAATCAACAAAACCTTTATTTCAAATAAAATGACCAAAGCAAGTAACAAAACATGTTACTCAGTAGGTTAGTAGAGTGAAATGTTGGCAATTTATGGTTTAAGCACTTCCTTTATCAATTTATTAGTATGATATTTGTATAAAATGAATATTTTGGGGAAGGTAATGTCTTTCTCATAATGTTAAACTGAATTTGAACTCCAAATTATTATTATTAATTATAGCATAACAGGATTATTACATTTTGACTAACTTGTAATAAAGCGATTAGATTTGATATTATCAGTAGTTGAAATCAAAATTGTAAAATCGCTAACTTGGTTTCTTAGAACTGTTTGTGGTGTAGCTGCTGATCTAATTAAAACCATTCATTGCGTGCTCAAAACTGGAAAAATGTTGCAAACCTCTTGCAAACTGCAGCAGGCTGTTTGGTCATTGCTCGTTCAAAAAAGTCCATTTGCACCAACATTCGGTAGCAGGTTGTTTATAGCAGGTTATAGTCTAAGAACCACATGCTGGTTAAACCACTTGCATACTTTTGTAGTTCAATCTTTTTGATGAATTTAGGTCATGTGCTAAAGATCACTATCAGTACTTAACCAACTTTAGTTTCAATAACGTCTCTTACGTAACCATTTTGTCTTCAGTGGCAACCTTTACAGTCACAAAGGCCACCCCAGTCAGTCTCTTTTGCTCTGTAACTGACTGTGACTTCTTTTTAATACCCTTATGTTGTATAGTGCTACAGTAAGATGCAGACTCATGTGTCCTCTTATCAGAAGCATTTTCCTCTGAGAATTAGATTAGAGAATAGGTAATAGGAAGGCTTATGCCTTTTATACAGAATATTGAAATGTTTGTTTGAAGACAGCTTCTGTTAACACATTAGAACTACAGTTCTGCGAAACACAGTTGCAAATTGTGATTTATAATCACTTTATTGTATTGCTTGCTTTTACTAAGACCTTTGTAACACCCCTTTCAATCCTTGGAATAGAGATTTGAATGTTTACCTGTGTGCTGGGCCAATAGCTAAGGTTCGACTGCCAGAGCAAAGTGGATGACTAATGAAACGCTCAGAGAACTTGGTTTGATAAACTTGTATTCACAAATGAATAATCACATATATATACAATGAAAAAATAGCATTGTAGAGCGGAAGTTGTATTTACCTCTCCAGCACTTATTGAGCACTTTTAAGGGCATTTCTTATCACTGCTATGCAGATGATATTCAGATATATAACTCCTTTAGCCTCAAGATGTTTCCAAGCTACAGATTTTGCATAAATGCATAGACTCCATTAGAGATTGATTGGCTCTAAACTTTCTTCTACTAAATGAGTTGAAGACTGAACTCCTCGTTTGTTTGGGTTATGGAAAACTTGGGTCCACTTGCTACTTTTACCAAAACGTCTATCAGGAACCTTGGTGTAACTTTTGACTCAGCTCTGACGTTGGTCATGTTAAATATCTGGTCCGCTCCTGTTTTTATCACTTGAGAAACATTTCTAAGCTGAGTCCCACTGTATCGCGCTCCGAATTAGAAATTGTCATTCATGCATTTGTTTCATCTTTCATTCATTGTTTATTGTTATTCTTTGTTTACTTGTTTATATAACGCCTCTTTGGAGCATCTGCAAGTTGTTCAGAACGCTGCTGCAAAGCTTCTGACCAAGTCCTCCAAGTACTCCCATGTCACAGCCCTGCTGCACTGAGGGTGTGTTTTTGGACAGCTCTTTTAAAGTCGACAAGTGTCTTCTAGTTGTCAAATCTTGCTTCTGTTGTCAAATCTTGCTTTTATTGCGTCTTATTTGCAAGGCCAGACACTATGACCCGCACAGGGACCTGGAAAAGCTTCTCCACGCCTTCGTGGCATCTAGGTTGGATTACTGCAATTCCCTTTATTTTGGTCTTAACTCTACTTTTCTCCATAGACTGCAAATTGTTCAGAATGTGGCGGCTCATTTCCTTACTGATACCGGGCGGCGTGTCTCTATTACCCCTGTCCTTGCCGACCTGCACTGGCTTCCCGTTAAGTACCGTATTCAATTCAAAATCCTGCTGCTCACCTTTAGAACTATTAACAATTAAGAGCCAAGTTACCTCATTGAACTACTTAGATTATACACCCCTGCTAGAGTACTAAGATCATCTTCCCAGTCACTTTTGGTACAGCCGAGATCCCGGCTGAAGACTAGAGGTGACTGCGTGTTTGCCTTGGCTGCACCCGTGAGTCTGATCCATTCAATCCTTCAAATCGCAGTTAAAAACCTGTTTATTTAGCCTGACCTTTTCTACCAGTTAATGCTTGTTTGTTAAGTTAGTTTAATGTTTGTTGCAATTATCGTTCTATTCTTAACTATTTTAAAATTTTTCTTGACTCCTTTATCTTTTACACATATTGTTCTATTATGCTTTTATATGTATTTCTTTTGTTTCTGTGTTTTTAATGCCATTAACCTGCTAGCATGTTTGGTACTTTGCCATGGCTTTCATCTTTCTCTATTACTTTTGTATGTTAAGCACTATTATACCACTGGTTTTTACAAGGACAAGCACCAACATATATCAGTGAATTTTTACATCCATACATTCCCAGCAGGTCCCTGAGGTCATCTGATCAAGGGCTTGCTAGTTGTCCAACACACGAGGCTGAAAACAAAAGGTGACAGAGCTTTGTAACTGTGGCCCCTAGACTGTAGAACTCTCTCCCTTTGAGCCTGAGATCTGTGGACTCAGTGGTCACTTTTAAAAAACAGCTAAAAACTGATCTTTTTAAACTTGCTTTTGGTTGATTTTTATCTTTGTTTCAGCTTCTGTGAAGCACTTTGTGATTTTTATCTTAAAATTTGCTATATAAATAAAATTTAACTTTACTTTTACTTACATGAAAGAAAAATGGGGCTCAATCATGAAAAATAATAAACAAAACACGCCCTGCGGAAATTTGACTCAGTCTCTCTCGTGTCAGCCCACACCCTTAAGTGTGAGTCCAATAAGGGTTCTCTTTGCAGGATGTGCAAAGGAGCAATGAGGTGCAATGCTGTTCTACCACTTAAGTAGAATTTGAACAGTTCAAGGCTCGTCCAAAGAATTTAACTTTCTTCTCAGAACGATCATATCAAGGACTCCTGGACGGAGCGCTCGCCATCTTTGGACTGGATCATCAATGAACCCTGACCCTGACAACACCCTGACCTGTATAATACAGTCAGAGTAACATTCAAAAATATACATTTAGTCATTCATACATGTATTCTTTCCCTTTCTTTCTTTTCCCTCCATTGTACACTACCTTTGTCATCTGCAACAAAACGGAGTAAAACTCTGTCATAGGACATTGTACTGATGATAATACATTTTGTCTCCCACAGACAAAGATGACTCAATCAGTTACTATGACAACAATGAGTAGTATGGTGTCCACAACCATTAATCCGTTCCTGGACTCTCAGTTTCGTTATGTGCTCATCCCGGTTTCCTACATCGTCTTCTTCATCCTGGGCTTCATCTCTAACCTCTACGTGCTGTTTGTCCTGCGCTGCATCCATCAAGCCAAGGCCATGGGAGAAATTCACATCTATATGACCAACTTGACCATCGCTGATCTTCTGTTTGTGTGTGCTCTTCCCTTTTGGATTGACTATTATATCCGTGAGGGAGACTGGGTTTATGGAGACGTCATGTGCCGGGTGACAGGCACCTTCTTTTTCATCAACACTTACGGCACCATCCTCTTCCTTTCAGCCATCAGCATCAACAGATACTGGGCGGTGACTCGGCCTCTAGACGCAGCCTCGTCAAACCGCAGAATTCGTGGAATCATTGTTTGTATTTGTATCTGGGTGTTTGTTCTGACGATTTCTGTTCCTTTTCTGGTGAGTCCAGGGATCAACGTGCACCATAAAAACAACACTGACATACGTCGCTGCTTTGAGGGATACCAGGGTGGAACTAATGACAAGAAGAAAAAAGTGGCTGTCACTCATTTTCTAATAATTGGATTGTTTTTTGTTGTCTTTTTACTCATTGTGATATGCAATGTCCTTATTGCTCAAAGTTTAATTTCTAAAAATTCTCCTCAGTCGGAAAGTCAGTCTTCAGGAACACAGTCTAAAAAGCTCACTGTGACATCCATATTTAAATGGCCCACAGGGGTGAAACGGAGGGCTCTCCAGATGTTGCTGGCAGTGGTGGGAGTGTTTGTTCTGTGTTTCCTGCCACACCACATAGTTCAAGGCCCCTGGGCTCTGGCAGTGCTGGAGATCGAAGACGGCTTCGGCCACGTGAAGTACAGCGAGACCACTCGTCAGTTGCTGAACGACGCTCATCAGATCACCCTGGTTCTTATGGGCCTCAACTGCATTTTGGATCCTGTAGTTTATTATTTTGCCACAGGGAAGTTTAGAGGACTCATCAAGGCCCACATTAAAAGATTAATCCCATGCACCCAAACTCGGAGCTACCACTTAAACCAGCCTGCATCACCTGTTTGGACTCTGGGAGGAAATCAGAGGCCTCATAGGAAACCCACAAAGGCTGGGGGGCAGGATCAAACTTATTACACTGAAAGGAGCTCTGTGGTTATTTTATAAAGTATTTTCAAAAATCTAACTTATCCAGCATTTTTAACCAAACCACATCTCAGATAAGATTCTCTCTATTTTATGACTTAGATGAATCTCAGTGACTAACTGTGGAATAATTCTGAATCCTCAATTACATTATTAAAGAGGACATGAAACACTACACATTTGAAGGTTAATTAGCTCAGTGGAGCCCTGTTGTAAAAAAACAAACAAACAAACAAACTGTAATTGAGGTAATATGGATTTAGGAAATAATTGTTTTAGGTTAAAGTTTTTAGAGCAAGTCTATGGTTTGGTTGGTTTCTGCTGATAGACTTACATTAGGTTATGTTAGTTAACTAGTGACAGAACCAACAACTCAGAGGAAAACAAAGAGACTAAAATTAAAAAGCAGTCTAAGGGAATCACATTTGTACTGCCCCTGGCTGCAGCAGTGAGCCTGATGATAATAAACCAAGGAGGTACTGTCTACTTTCACTTTGTCAATTTAGCAGTAAGTCATCTTTTTCTTCAAAATATAAGGAAATGAGGGGTAGCTCAAGACTTCCACAGTGTTGTACCTTTGGCCTATACCTCTAACTGACCTGTACCTATAACTGGTTTTAATATAAATACAAGAGATTTGTGATTTATGACACATCACCTTGTGGAAGTTAATCTCTGTTTTTGTTATCTTGTGACATTATTACAACATTCTCATAGACATGATGGATTGTTTAATGGAAGTTGATTCATGGAAGATAAATTGTTAAACAATATGCAAAACCCAATTTTTATGTACTGAAAACTCTTTATCTGTCTTTATCATTTTTTCCCCTCTCACCTACCTCACATGTTTTTATTCTTATTTCCTCATCTGTGAGGATCTCATTGTTATGGGAACCCACTGGTCAAACCTTTTTTTTTAATGAAAGGACATCTTTTTTCTCACCTTTCCACATTTGCAGGGTTCCCTCTGAAATGTATATGCGTTTTTGTAAATAAAAACATGAAATCAAATTTGATCAGAGTATCTCTGCCTTTATTAATTCCTTGCATTCTGATTGAATGCCAACAATGATAGCACATGATGATAACTGAGGGCCAGTTAAGTAAGTATAGCAATTTTAAATATGATGATGTCAACTGTGGTGGCAGTAGCAATACAAAGATACTCTTCTAAAAATCAGGTGCAGGAGTGTTACAGATGTGCCACTCTGCCACACATGCCTGTGTAGATCTTTGATGTGTTTTATTAGGAGCAATGAAAGGGTTAACCCAATAATGTTCCATCAGAGGACACCAAAATCATTTTAGCTTATATCTCAGAAGTGTATAACATAACAGCTAGCCTTACCAGCATGAACCAACCACATAGTGAACAGATTAATAAACATTGCACTTCTACGTAAGTGGATTCTCTAAATGTATTTCTTTCACATTTTATTCGACAGTGCTCAGTTACATTTATAAAAATGGGTCATCATTTCAGATGAAACATTATAAACTCTCATTCTCGTGAAAAACTACAGATGTTGTTGGACGGGGAGAAACTCAATGTTTGGCAGACACACCTGTTCACGGTAAAGTTTTTACACCATTTCTGATAGTTATATACTGCAACAAGAAAGCCAAGTGACTGTTGCACTCCTTTCGGTTTGTGCTATGTACATGATGCAGAGAGGATGGCACAGTGATACAGGACTTGCATTTACTCTGGTTCCCGTTTTATTTTAGGATAATTAACCCCCAAATTTTATGTCTCATATCAGCATGTCCCAGTCATTCTCCTTTAAGGAACTGTTTTCCTGTGTAAGCAGTTCTTTCTTTACTTCGTAACATCATTTCTTTGTTGTTTTTGGTGTTTCATGTTATTATCAGGTGCATGAAATCGTGGAGGCCAACATTACGTATTTTGGACCATTCGGGGCTTTCCTAACAAAACTGAAGCAACACCTCCTCCGTCTAGACCTGGGAGAACACTCCCACTCACACAGACACGTAAATTCCCTCTCTGTCAGAGAAGTCACTCTGTTACTGAACTGAAGCTGTGAGCTGAGCTCACTAGAACTGACGAAGCTTCTCGAATGAGAAGTGAAATGTCTTCAAGCAACTTGAAGAAGTCCAGACACTTTTCTTTCCAAGCTCCTTAGACTACAGAACGATGGTGGTACAGGGTGAATTTTTACCCATTTACATTTTTATGTTTTGTCAACATTAAATGAAAGAAAAGAAACAAAAACTGTCCCACAAAAGGCCTGTGGACATCATTGACGTGTTATATTAGGAGTGATGAAAATATGCTAATGAAATCAAACAAAACATCAATCGGATCTTTATTCAAACTAACTGATTGGTCAGTTGCAGTGTTGATCATGGAGCAACAGTATTTTGATAATGCAACTAAAACATCAACACGGAGATATCTGATAAATCACGTGAAATATAAATAAATATAAATAAAACGTGAAATAGACACGGTGAACTGGCTTGATTTCACGATTTGACATGATATTAGGTTGGATAAACCCCAGTGATTGAGGCTACATCAGTAACATTGCTATTTATGCATTCTTATTCCCTCAATTTAGGCCCAAATCGATTTGATGTTTGAAGGCACACAGTGTGGGGAAATAAAAACTTCCCTCAGATGTGTTAAACTTAAAGTAATGAGTCTATTTTGAAGATGTAAGGAGTAGAAAATACAGATATTATGTGGTTAAATGTAACGAGTAAATATATAAAAAATTGTCAGAAAAATAAATACTCAGGTACAATATAGATATCTGAAACTTCTACTTAAACACTGTAACAAAGAATTTGGACCTTGATAGTTCCAACTCTGAGCACAATAAAGGGTGTCCGTGGAGAGCTGTACACAGTGCATCTTGAGTGTGCATCACAATACTAAACAGTCTCAATCAATAGTGTGTAACATTCTTTGCTCTTGTACAGCAAAGTAATGCTGTGAATGTGAGAACTATTAGATTCTCTTTTCTAAAGAAATTCATGAAAGAAACAATGCCAAATAAAGAAGAGGGCTGCATATTTGTCAAACACTA
>NW_005187411.1:2598952-2604010 GCF_000239375.1 Pundamilia nyererei
TTAGTAAACATTTGGAGAACTCAGGCTGTGGCTTCTTCTTCCACTCAATATTTCATTGTTTCATTAGCATCAAAACGACTAGACAGTTCTTGTCGTGCTGTGGTATTCACACACAACAATGCTGAAGGACATCTCGTGTCCATCTCTGGGGAAGCCAGTGATTTTGAGATAGATGAAAGCAACTGCAAAACCTTTTTAACAAAATAAATAATGTTCCAACCACATTTTGTGACCCAAACTAATTGAAAAACGGTAGTAGCTATTTAGTAAAGGTTAATTGGCTCAGTTTATCTAACATGTTCAAGATAAAATGGATGGATGTAGATGGAGGAATCTAGTGTGTGTTGAAAATAAGGAACAAAATGTACTGTGTCTGTCACGATTCTGGTATCTCGCTTCTTTGTGAATCGGAATTTAAAGCATTTTAAAAACCACAACTAGATAAACTATCCATAGAGTGCAGCATCAGCTTAGGCTTGAATCTTTTGCATTGTTTGAAGAGATATATAAGTCAAATGTAATAACTGTGTATAATAACTGTACAACACTTTAGTTCTTATCTCCGTGTCGCAGTCACGCTCCTTTTTGAACGAAATTCCTCTGCAGTTCATTTCTATAAAAACTTTCCTTTAAATGTGTTAAACTTAAAGTAATGAGTCTATTTTGAAGACGTAAGAAGTAGAAAATACAGATATTTGTGGTTAAATGTAACGAGTAAATATAAAAAATCGTCAGAAAAATAAATACTCAGGTACAATATAGATATCTGAAACTTCTACTTAAACACTGTAACAAAGTATTTGTGTCACGGTCTGTGTGGCAGACCGTGAGGATGAGGGGAATGAGGACCCAAGATGCAGGACTTTGTGATGAAGGCAGTGTGTTTATTTACAGTAGTGGAAATAGTTCACAGAATCAATCCCGTGTTCTCCCCTTGACTTCCGTGTCATGTCTTCACCCACAAGTCCGTGCTCCGTGCTCTTCCGCTCCTGTGTGTCCCCGCACCCCGTGCTCGCTGCTCTTGTCTTCCCTGCTCCTTCCTGGAGAAAAATAACAAAGAAGCAACTTGTCAGGACACTCGACTTGGTATTAATAACACTAACGTGGAGTCTCACGCAACGATCCCACGCCGAGGAGCGCTCGGCCACCGTTTTAAGAAGCTCCCCGACAACGCTTCATTAGCTGCAGGTGTGTGAGTCATCATCTGCTTCAGGTGTGGCCATCCTCTAGATAGGACACACCCACCAGGCCTACCTGAAACCCAGTACTCAGCCACACTCACAGAGACACCCACTTGCCTATACATACCAGGACGGGGAATCACAAGAACAGCAGCAGTGCAGACAACACACACATCACATAATCACAGCAATAATTATAACAGTAGTCCACACTGCCCACGGACCCTGAGTCCCCGGAGCTGGGTCCGTGACAATTTGGACCTTGATACTTCCAACTCTGAGCACAATAAAGGGTGTCCGTGGAGAGCTGTACACAGTGCATCTTGAGTGTGCATCACAATACACCAGGGGTAGGCAACCTTTCTGATGGCGAATGCCATTTAAAATTTCCTCAGAAGTCAGTGTGCCATTTGATTGCATTAACAATAAATGTAATAACGCTCTATATTAACAGTTACACAATATACTGAACCACTTTATAGAATTATATTTGTTTGCAGATGTTGGCAGCTATCAGCAAATAGTTATCAGCTATTTTGAAACAAAAAAGACACTTTTTATTCATAACAAGAACTCCATAACAGCAAATGAACTGTACAACAGAAAATACAAATGCTATTTATGGTCTCCTCAAAACAATGATAAGAAAAATAAACTAAGCCAATAATGTTAATGTAATCTTTGGTCTCCCACTCAGAGACACAGGTCTCCGAGTGTCCAGCATTCAGACAGTAAGGCCAATAAGGCCTCTGCAATGTTCTGAAGACAGTCAAACTTGTCAGGTAGTGATGTCCAGCAGTTGAAAATGCAACCTCCATGAACACACACAGCTGTGGATTCCAGCTGCTTCGATGTTGCATTAACTGGCATTAACTCAACCAGTTAATGCGAGACAAATCTAGCTGCTCATTAAAGATTTCTGGTTTGATCAGAAAAGAAAACATCGGTCCAAACACCTGAAAGTCCCAAAAATGCATTGTGCCTCGAGTCTACGGATGTATCCGTGTATTTCCGTGGTGCTGATGCTGAGCGGAAAGCTCCTGAAGCTTTTGAAGTGTCAGAATGTGGAAAGCTAACAACGTCCCTCTCACCAGTAGGCTAAGTTATTTTTAGCCAATTACAAGTTGATGCAAAGATTCTCTTTTCTAAAGAAATTCATGAAAGAAACAATGCCAAATAAAGAAGAGGGCTGCATATTTGTCAAACACTACCAAATAAAGTCATGCAGAACTGCAGATTCGCAGGGTTTGCAGTGGAATAACTACAGTTAGTAAACATTACTAAACATTTGGAGCACTCAGGCTGTGTCTTCTTCTTCCACTCAATATTTCATTATTTCACTAGCATCAAAACAACTAGACAGTTCTGTTTGTGCTGTAGTATTCACACACAACAATGCTGAAGGACATCTCGTGTCCATCTCTGGGGAAGCCAGTGGTTTTGAGATAGATAAAAGCAACTGCAAGACACAAGACGCACAAACTCCCTCTCTCTCAGAGAAGTCGCGCTGTTGCTGAACCAAAGCTGCAAATCCATTCAAAGTGTTTACGCGCATCAGGGGATTGAAAACAGAAACAGTTGTGTAAGTGTACAGTTCTCCTCGTTATTTCTTGGTTTACGTATTAAGACAGGCAGTCTTAATATCCTCACTCACTAATAATCATCAGTCAAATAATGTGTTTTAGTCAAGAAGAGAAGACAGTAAAGCTAAAAGCATCCTTATTTTCACAAATATTTCTGTTATTTTGCTGTAAACTGTCAGTTTATTATTTAATCAAATTAATAACATTTTTCTGTTTCTGCTGTGCCTCTTTTATTCATTTCTTAGCTTCATATCTGTGTAAAATTAAGATTTTACAGGAGGCAGTGTTTTGCTCAAAATGTTTAACTTAACTATTAATTACAGTACATCATCCGATATTAACTGGATCAGTAAATATTGACTAGCCACATGCAATTAACTCAGTTTGATGACGCCAGTAATTGAAAAAAAATAAAAAATTGTAATCTCTGAAACAGAGTACCTTATAGCTGTTTGTAATTTAACTGCTGCTCTACTCAAATCTATTAATGGATTTTTTTTTTGTCCACAGTCTTTACAATGCTGTGATTAATTTAATCAATATTTAACAGATCTGCATAAGACAGATCCAAACAGGTTATAAAATAAACACCTGTGGCAATTATTCAGAAAAAAGGGCGGAAAAAATGGTACTCAGTTAAACTTGTTCACAAGCTGATAGTATTTAGCAGTATCAGTTATTTCCCAGTAACAGGGGTGTGTCAGTTTATCAAACAGCTTCACAGCTCATTTACTGTTGGACTACTGTTCTTTAATGTAAGTGGGTGTCAAGCTTGTTGTCTGTAATTTGTTGTTCACACATTCACCTCCGAGAGCCTGCATTTGGGTCCTATCCTGCCTGCTCCACACACAGTTCATGACACATTGTTCACTGACAGATTCTCCTCGAACATCTTTAGGTGTTTAGAGTTTTCACCGTTTCAGTGTCAGCTCCTTTACAGCAGTTTATAGTCAGAGAACAACAGCTTGGTTAAACCTTTGACTTTTTTGCGCTACTTTCTGTTTTAATTCTGATGCTAGTTTATTTCTAGAAGGGAGATGCGTCCTGCAAGACGTGTTGCCGCAGATCTCATAATGGTGGTGTGCCCCTAACAGTTTTATTACAGGAGGTCTCTCATTCTAGTCTAAACAACAGTGTCTCAGTAACTTTGCACTACAGATGGTCCCCTCTTATCTACATTTTCCCCAGGCAAGCATGAGTGAGAGTCTGCAGCTTTCTACTCCCGAAGGACACATGGTCTCATGCCTTTATTTTTCAGGGCTGTGTCCACTTAATACTACACAATATAACTTTATAACACTTATTAATAAAAAGCATAGCATTATTGAGCCACTGCAAATTATTCAATCTCAACAGTAGCTTCAAGTTCTATAACCATTTTAGTCTTAGTGGCAAAACCAAAGATAAAATGAACATAAAACAGTCAAAAATCCAACCCCAGTCTGTCCACTCACTCTGCAAGATGCCGATTAATGACTCTACCTATAAAGACTTTGACTGAGAGTTAGATCTTAGATGAGTAATAAGAAGTCTATGGCAGATAAAGTCCCAACAGGCGGTCCAGCAACTCAGTGATTTCATGCTTCTGTTGTTTCCTGGCAAGATGGTCTCCAGTTTAAAACTTATCATACTTCTGTGCCATTACATCAATTTGGAACATATGATTCATAGCACAAAGAAATGTTAAGACTTCTCAGACTGTTTAGAATTACCTGACAATTTCAGAAGATGTGCTCAGATAACAAAAAATTAATTAATACAATAAATGTATGGAATGGCTAATAATTTATCTGGTAAATACATTTGTGCCAATAAAAGGTGATAGATAACTTAGTCCTTGCAGCAAGGAAAGTGCCCTCTTTCTTTATTTTAAATCTTTCTTACTCATTTACTTTTTTCGCTTTTTCTCTATTTATTTTAACTGAAATTGAAATATCACAAAAAGTAGTTGTTCTCAAAGATTCTACTTTCTAATATACCCTACCTTTGTCATCTGCATCAAAAGTCTGAGTAAACCATTGTACTAATGATAATATATGTTGTCTCCCACAGGCAAACATAATGGAAATCACTCAATCAGTTACTATGACAACAATGAGTAGTAGTCCGTTCCTGGACTCTCAGTTTCGTTATGTGTTCATCCCAGTTTTCTACATCATCTTCTTCATCCTGGGCTTCATCTCTAACCTCTATGTGCTGTTTGTCCTGCACTGCCTTCGTCAATTCAAGGCCATGGGAGAAATTCACATCTATATGACCAACTTGACCATCGCTGATCTTCTGTTTGTGTGTGC
>NW_005187411.1:2604996-2606541 GCF_000239375.1 Pundamilia nyererei
ATCCAGCATTTTGAACCAAACCCCATCTCAAATAAGATTCTCTCTATTTTATGACTGAGATGAATCTCAGTGACTAACTGTGGAATAATTTTGAATCCTTAGTTACATTATTAAGGTGGCCATGAAACACCACAGTTTGTATTACAGTTTTTCTCAATTGCTTAAACATTATAAACAATCTTTTGAACTAAAATTTCAAAACCATAACACTATTTTTCAAAAAGCACACCCATTTCCCTGAACTATAAACACTAATCCCCTGCGTTAACACATGAGTGAGATTTGGCGAACTGTTACTGCAAAACTCTGCACACAAGTCCCTACATTTTTCACTGCTTACTCCATGTGGTAAAGCACTAGCATTCAATAATGTTAACTTTAATTAACATAACATTACAAATTAACCAAGTGGAAACACTAGGAGTCAAAATGTATCACACACCAATCAGAAACTTTAATGGATAGATAAAAGGGCAAAAGTCAGCTCATTCAGGTTTGAAACAATGGATCCAAAGACATGCAAAGGAAGAGGTTGAGGAGGAGGAGGAACATAATTGGCCATCGGGCTATTGTAAATGTCCCTGGTCAGCGTGGAAGGAATGTCACTATGTGCACAGCCATCAGCCAATGAGGGTACTCCACCGCCATGCCATTCTAGGACCCTATAACACTATGGTTCGCCTTGTTTTTCTTGATGGTGTAAGACAACATATGTTCCAGGTGGACTACAGGGAACCAGCACAGCCAGAGCAGCCTCACTATGTTGTTGTTTGGGACAACATCAGCTTCCATCGCGCTGCTCTGGTTCATGACTGGTTTACCAATAACCCAAGGTTTTCTAACCTGCCTGCATACTCTCCCTTTCTTAACCCGATAAAGGAGTTATTTTCAGCGTGGTGGTGGAAAGTGTACAACAGGGAACCTTATGTCCGTGTTCACCTCCTCCAGGCCACTGAAGAAGCCTTCCTGGACATATCAGTAGATGCATGCCAGGGTTGGATCAGGCATGCAAGAGGATTTTACCCCCTGCTGCCTGGCTGGGGCCAATAAAGTGGGTGAGATGTTATGGAATTTGTTGTTTACTGTGTTTGAGAATACGAGGCATAGTTTCAAGAAATGCGTTTAAGCAATTGAGAAAAACTGTAATGCAGTGGAGCCCTATTCTAAAAAACAACAACAATGAGGTAGCACGTCTGTGAAGCTGGATTTAGGAAATAATAGTTTAAAGTTAAATTTTGTAGAGCATGTTTACAGGTAGGTTGGTTGCCGCTAACAGACTTATATTAGGTTATGTTAGCTAACTAGTGACAGAACCAAAAACTCAGAGGAAAACAAAGAGACTAAAATCAAAAAGCAGTCTAAGGGAATCACATTTGTACTGCCCCTGGCTGCAGCAGTGAGTATGATGATAATAAACGAAGGAAGTACTTTCTACTTTCACTCTGTCAATTTAGCAGTAGTTTTCATTGGTAGCTAGCTGTTAGCTGTTAGGCTAGAGTTTGTAGACCACTTTATAAATGAGGACTGTGTGAAGGAGAGGCTGTT
>NW_005187411.1:2607256-2612475 GCF_000239375.1 Pundamilia nyererei
ACTTTGCAATCAGGGAGAGACGAAAGGAGCATTCATTGTGTTGTGTGCTTGTACATGCAGATGGAATTAAACATTTACCACAGAGGGACGCTGGTGAAGCTTAAAATGACACTGTGCTTTTATTTTTTATTAGTCTCTGCCTCCATCACGTGGTTTAAATGCAGTATTGCTCACTTATCTCAGTGGCTGTAAAGAAAGCAGTGTGATCTTCAGACTGCACTAACATCCTATAAAGATGTGGGATCATTCTGAGAGTCAACATCCAAATATGTTTTGAATGGCCTACAAGAAACCTGGAATTCAAGGTGTATTGAAGAATAAATGTGGCATTGTAAAATATTAACTTTTACTGTTAGAATTATGGCACTCTATTTTTGCCTTTTATAATGTATTTTCACGCATATTTGCACATGCTTTTTCTGTCATTCTTCTTTGCCATTTCTTCCCTTTCACCTGCATCACATGTTGTTTTTTTTGTAATATTTCCTCATCACTGAGGATCTTATTGTCATGGTCACCCACTGGTGAAACCTTTTTTTAAAGAAAGGACTTCTTTTTCTTACCTTTAAACATTTGCAGGGTTCCCTCTGAAATGTATATGAGTTTTTGTAAATAAAAACATGAAATCAAATTTGATCAGAGGATCTCTGCCTTTATTAATTCCTTGCATTCTGATTGAATGCCTACAGTGAAAGCACATGATGATAACTGAGGGCCAGTTGAGTAAGTATAGTAATATTCTGAAAGATAAAATGAATGGAGGAATGTGGTTGGTGTTGACAAATGAGAAGATGTTCTGTATCCTTTGTGCTTTCCCACTTTTAACATTTTTTATGCTGACATGATTCATATTCTAGTATTATCAGATTCCTTCTCATTTTCAATATTCTAAGACGCACACATGGAGAACTTCTTTTCACTGCTCGCTTCTTCACAAGCTGATTTCCTAAATGACATAAAAGGCTCAAGACTGTCCTTTCCAGGCAGGAATCAATCTTACAGTTCTTTAGCGACGCACACAACTCACACCATGCCTAGATGTCCACTGTTGAGTCAGTTTGAAAGGTGGCTCTTGCTACCAGTTAGCTTAATCTCAGTGCTCTGGAGTCCAGACCAAGTCTGGTCTAAAGACAAATATCGGTACCAAGCAATGATACAAAATATTAAATCAATAAAACTTTCATAAAAAAGGGTCATCATTGCAGATGAAACATTAAAAACTCTCAATCTCCTTAAAAAAATACAGTCGTTGTTGGACATTTTTTTTCAATGTAGCAGCAAAATGTGACTCAAAGGACGGAGCAATAACAAGAATAACCCACAAATACTTATAACTATCCACCAGTTCAATGGCTGCACCATTCATTGCACGATGAGGGGATGGCTTCCTGAATTCAATTACCATGTCCTTAGTTTTCAAGGTGTTGAAATTTAAAAACGACTGATAACACCAAGAAACAAACTCATATCTCCTTTGTAATTTTTTTTTTTACCTTAGAGATATTCCCTTCAATAAAAGCTGTCTTCCTTTCATGAATCAGACCATGGTTTGTTATTTGGGAAAACTATGCACAACTTTTAAAGGAATAATCATATCTCTACAAAAGCTGCAGATAACGTTGATCAGTTCATTAATGTTTTTGGATGACTCTGTAAACACCGACCAGTCAGTGCAGGCAAAGCAGCCCTGCAGGTCTAAAGAGACGTCGTTATCATACCTTTGTGGGGTGTTTCCTCGCCTTCTCTCTCCGTAGCACAGTCCTATAAACAGGCAGGAGATGCACCGTGTTTTGGTCAGAGGATCTGAGTGCGGGGCCTGCTACAGATGTATACGCACCTTTAATGGAACCATAACAAAGATCCAGAAGCGTGTAGGAGAATTGACATATTTATAGAAAGTGCCCAGTGTTTTCTTCAAATTACAGTAATTAAAGTCCAACAGAATAACATTAGGGGCCTCGGGACAGAGGGATTGGAGCGAGTACACGGGGGTGTCAGTCGCAATCTTCGAATTTGCTTTCGGATGGACGTAATTAACAGTGACGTTGATCTGCGGTAACACATTTTGCAGCATTTTTTTTTTTTAAAGAAAATTACATGTAACCAAGATCTGTGAATAGTGGCAGTGACTTTTCGTACACAAACTAACAACTATAACCCCCACATTTTTATGTCTCGTATCAGCATGTGCCAGACATTCTCCTTTTTAAGGGCCAGTTTTCCTGTGTAAGCAGCTCATTTCTTTACTTGGTAACATCATTTCTTTGTTGTTGTTCTTCTTGGTGCTTGTTATTGTCAGGTGTATGAAACTGTGGAGGTGAACTTTACGTATTTTGGACCATTTGGGGCTTTCCTAAGAAGACTGAAGCGACACCTCCTCCGTCTTGCCCCGAGAGAACACTCCCACTCACACAGTCTGATGCATAAATTCCCTCTCTGTCAGAGAAGTCATGCTGTTGCTGAACTGCAGCTGTACATTCATTAAACAACAGAAGAAGCAGACGGTAAGTGTACGGTTCTTTCTGTAATTTTTCTTTTAAAATGACACAGAGGATATATTATCACAGCAGGTCATGCAACATCAACTAACCATTGATAAAGCAATTACAGTTACTCTTGATAATTTCAGTGTGGCACATATTCAGAAAAAAATACAGTAAAACTAACAACAAACAGAGATTATTATCTACTTATTTACTGTTGGACTGTTGTTCTTTATCGTAAGTGGGTTTCAAGCTTGTTCAGTGACAGATTCTCCTTGTATGTATTTAGGTTGTAAGACTTTGCACTGTGATTCAATGTCAGCTGTTTTACAGCAGTTCATAGTCTGAGAACCACGTCCTGGTTCAACCTTTGACCCTTTTTGCACTACTTTCTGTTTTAATTCTGACGCTTATCTTTGACTGAATACAGGCCACGTGAGAGAGATCTCTAGTTCTGTAATCACTTTAGCGTAAGCAATAAAATGAACATAAACAAGTCAGAAATCCAACCCCAGTCTTTCCCTCATGGTCTACAACTGAGGCTTCATGATGTATAGTGTTATTATAAGATGCAGATGAATGAGTCTGTGTGTCTACCTATAAAGTGTTTGACTGAGAGTTAATTGATTCAGTAATAAAAAGGCTATGGCAGATACCTAGTCCTAACAGTCTTGACAGTCTCTTTTATAAAGAGTGTTGAGATGTTTGTTTGGAGACAGATTACATAAACATGATAAAACACAACACTTCACAAAGCCTTTGTTCAAATATAGGTGTGGCCCGAGAATCCAATTGCAGGATGGTCTCCAGAAAATTTGCTCAACTAGCCTTTTATTACATTATTTAAGATAATGGAAGAAGGGAGAACAGAAAAAAAATTAAAAAGGAAATAAAAGAAGTGAAAACAGATGAGAAGGAGTGAAGATAGTGGAAATATACACAGATCAGACATTGTCATGATTATCTGTTCCTTACGGCACAAAGTAGTGGGTGTGATACATGAAGGAGTGAATGATCATTTTGTCCTCAAAGTTGATGTGTTAGAAGCAGGAAAAATGGGCAAATGTAAGGATTTAAACAAGTGATGACCTTTTATGGTTATTCAACTGAGTTAGAAATGCAGCTCTTATGGGGTGTACAGCTGTCAGTAGCCTATTATAATTATCTGTGAAAAAAAACCCACTTTTGAAAACTTTTGAAAAAAAAAAGTAAACTAACTGAAACATTTTGTTGAACTTGGAAAAGTAACTAAAATAAAATACAAATATAGAGGAAACACTTGGATACTTGTACTACTTTTCCTAAGACCTTCCTCTGACATATGCCCTCCATACAATAATAACTAAAAACAGCAAAAACCAAAATCCACTATAGAAACTAATGGAAAATAGAGTGAATTTAAAGCAAAAAGTCAAAATGAATTAAAAATAAAAACGAATTAGAAACTAGAAGACTAAACAGTGGTGAGCTACTGTAGTTTAAATTACATTAAACTACACCTAGTTTTGTTTTCTCAAAACTAGATCCCTGCTGGTCCCTCTCTAGTCTGAACAACAGTGTCTCAGTAACTTTCCACTAGAAGATGGTCCCCGTTATGTACTCTCTCCCAGCCAAGCGTGAGCAAGAGTCTACAGCGTTCTACCCCCCAAGGACACGTAGTCTATTGCCTTTATTTTCAGCGCCGTGTCCACTTAATACCACGCTATATGGTTATATGGCATTTTAGTTAATATAAAGCATAGAACTGAGGCACTTCAAATAATCCCATCCCAACACAGGATAAAGCGCCCTGCCACAACACAAAAATGGTTCAGCAGTGGTTTGAGAGTCCTGGATGAAGTCAGATCCATGACTTCATCCAGGACTTCAAAGATCTGTTACTGTCTTGGTGCCAGATACACACCTCTGGGGGTCTAGTGGATTCCATGCCTGGATGGTTCATGGCTGTTTTAGAAGCAAAAGGGGGAGGAACACAACATTAGGCAGGTGGCATAATGTTATGCCTGATTGGTGTATACATTAATACATCTGAAATTAATTTAATGGCTAAAAAGGTGATGAAAGGGACACAATATTTGACTGGTAAATACATTTTTACAAATAAATACTGATACACAACTTAGTCCTTGAAGCAGGAGAAATGTTGTTGCTTGTTACTTTCATTATTTTAAACCTATTGTAGTCATTTACTGTTGTTTTTATTTATTTGTTGCTTTTATTTATTATACCTGCCTTCAATGGAAGGACAACAAAAATAAGTTATTCTCAAAGGCTTTCCCCTCCATTGTACGCTGTACCTTTGTCATCTGCATCAAAACTCTGCTCATCTGTCACAGGACACTGTATTTATGGTAATGTATTTTGTTTCCCACAGACAAGGATGACTCAATCAGTTACTATGACAACGATGAGTAGTGTGGAGTCCACAACCATTAATTCCACTGAGAGTCCGTTCCTGGACTCTCAGTTTCGTTATGTGTTCATCCCGGTTTTCTACATCATCTTCTTCACCCTGGGCTTCATCTCTAACCTCTATGTGCTGTTTGTCCTGCGCTGCCTTTGTCAATTCAAGGCCATGGGAGAAATTCACATCTATATGACCAACTTGACCATCGCTGATCTTCTGTTTGTGTGTGCTCTTCCCTTTTGGATTGACTATTATATCCGTGAGGGAGACTGGGTTTATGGAGACGTCATGTGCCGGGTGACAGGCACCTTCTTTTTCATCAACACCTA
>NW_005187411.1:2613089-2614413 GCF_000239375.1 Pundamilia nyererei
TTGGATCCTGTAGTTTATTATTTTGCCACAGGGAAGTTTAGAGGACAAATCAAGGCCCACATTACAAAATTAATCACATTCACCCAAACTCGGAGCTACCACTTAAACCAGCCTGCATCACCTGTTTGGACTCTGGTAGCAAATCAGAGGCCTCATAGGAAACCCACAACGGCTGGGGTGGAGGACCAAAGTCAACATGGTAGGAGGAACTCAGTGGTTATTTTATAAAGTATTTTCAAAAATCTCACTGATCCAGGATTTTGAACCAAACCACATCTCAGATAAGATTCTCTCCATTTCATGACAGAGATGAAATGGAGAGCATGTCCACATTAAAGGTTGGAGAGGCTTGTTAGCCTTATTCTAGGAATTATTCTCTGGAATCAGGGAGAGGAGGATATATGGTGTTGTGTGCTTGTACACGTGGAATTAACCATTTACCACAGAGGGAGGCTGGTGCTGCTTAAATCTACAGTGAGTCAGAGCGGTGGTTCACGCAGTTCACAATCCACTGTATAGAGCCTTCTTGAAAGACTCCCCTACTGTGCTTTTATTAGTCTCTGCCTCCATCACGTGGTTTAAATGCAGTATTGCTCACTTATCTCAGTGGCTGTAAAGAAAGCAGTGTGATCTTCAAACTGCACTAACATCCCGTAAAGATGTGGGATCATTCTGAGAGTCAACATCCAAAGTTTTGAAGAAACATGGACACTATTCCTGAAGATTACTTAAAGAGTATTTAAGGTGTATTAAAGAATAATTGTGGTATTGTAAAATATTAACTTTTGCTGTTGTTAGAATTATGGACACTCGTGTTTTGCCTTTTATACTGTATTTTCATGCATATTTGCACATACTTCAATTAACCTCTGCCCTTGTCCATCTTCTTTTTCAAAATATAAGGAAACAAGCTGCAGCTCAAGACTTTTTCACAGTGTTGTACATATTGACCTATACCTCTAACGGACCTGTACCAATAACTGGTTTTAATATAAATACAAGAAATATGTCATTTATGACACATCATCTTGTGGAAGTTGTTCTCTCTGAAATTTATGAGTTTTTGTTAATAAAAACATGAAATCTAATTTGATCAGATGACCTCGACCTTTATTAATTTCTTCCATTCTGATTGAATGCCTACAATGAGGGTTAACCTTTTCTTCACTTACAGTTTTTTCTGATTGCTTAAGCACATTTTTTGTAACTATTGGCTAATTTTGCAAAACTCTTCACACAAATAAGAAAACCTGTCACCCAATAATCAAAACATTGTAGTTCTCTTGCAAAAGCAAACACAGCTAGATTAACTCTTCACACCTTC
>NW_005187411.1:2615383-2621310 GCF_000239375.1 Pundamilia nyererei
TTTGCAAACTCAGTGAGTGGTTTTGCTATAAGTCTGAATAGTTTTAGAGATTGTGCTACAGGATTCACAGTTAGGGTTTAAGCATTCAGAAAAAACTGTAATAGAGGAGGGGTGGGGAACTTGTGCAGACGCCTGGTAATGAACTAATCATTTGATTCAGGTGTGTTGACCCAGGGTGATATCTAAAACCTGCAGGACATCGGACCTTGAGGCCTGGAGTTCCCAACCCGTGTAAAAGAGTTACTTGATGGAACTGAATGCTTGTGGTAACCTGTGGAAACACTCCTTGTTAGAAGGATAAAGCATTACCCTCACAGTGTGAAGGGTTGACTAAGACACAGGAGTGTGAAGTGTTGAAAGTGAAACTGTTAAACGCTTACAAGCCGTGTGTGGGTGTATGATAACATCCTGTTCCAGTAGTGATGATAGTTGTTGGTAAAGCTGACAACTGCATGGAAATGAAACTACAGTAACAATAACAACTGTAGAGTAGGGAGGAGTCACACAGGACAGGATCCCTGACTGGAGGTCAAAGACCATTGCCATGAGGAAGGACTACGAGGAGAACAAATCAGGGAGCGCTAAGTCTAAACCAGGGCCTCTCCCCACAAATATTTTCTGTTTCAATGTGTCTAATATGTGCCTTGAATTACGAATTGTTCTCCAGTTCTCTGTGTCCTGACACTGAGAGCTCCACAGTTGTGCATCCTGAATCTCTAAATTGTTACCTAAAATAATGTGAACTGATAAATTGCCTCCTGAACTTCTCTCAGTAAAAAAGATGTACAGGTACAGGGTGAATTTGTATATGTTGCTATATCATTTTTATGTTTTGTCAACATTAAATGAAGGCAAAGAAACAAAAACTGTCCCACAAAATGCCTGTGGACATCTTTGATGTGTTATATTTGGAGTGATGAAAATATGCTAATGAAATCAAACAAAACATCAATCGGATTTTTATTTAAACTAACTAATTAACTGTCATCATTATGACTAATAGCTTCAATTATGACTCACTGATGAGACAGAAACGTGTGAAATTAGATGCCTGGCAGCTTGTAAATTAATCACAGACATTAATGAAATGTATGATGCAGAAGATTAAAAAAAAAACAGCCAAAAAAAAAACCCATCCCAGAAACTTAAAGCGACTCTGGTTTCAATTTGGGCAAATTAAAGACCTGCTTTATCTTGAAAGAAAGTAAGAGACTTAGTAAGAGACAGTATATCCTCAGTTTCTTAATGTAAAACTAATGGAGTCAGGGCCGGTACAGAGTGCTTGTTAGTTTTAGTCCCCTTGTTTTCCACTGAGTTATCGGTTCTATCACTAGTTAGCAAAGTTTATGTAAGTTCATTAACCTCAACCAACCTTCACTCGGTGATGTGATGTTCTGTACTAGCACAAGATGGTGCTAAACACGTTCTAAAAATGTTAATTTTAAGCACTTATTTCTTAAATCCGGCCTCACAGACAGTGTTACATCTATAACTACGCAAAGTTTGATATAGACATTGATATAGAAACTCTAAGATTGGTTGCAGTGGCTCAGCATGGGGGAAAGAATCACAATATGTTTGTTATATTGCATAAGTATATAAAGAAAACACTTGAGATGCTTACCATTTGTTTCAGAAAGAGAGTTTTATATAAACAAGAGCATTTTTTCCTTTTCCCCCTATTACATCACAACAACTTGATTGGCCAGTTTCAGTGTTTATCCTGGAGCAACATTATTTTGATGATACAAGTACAACATCAACAGGGAGATATCTGTTAATCAACTCTGACCATGGCTGTGCAACAGTCACAAAACACAATGCATCATTGCATATTCACCACAGAACAGCAAACTAACCTGTTCATCCTTCACAACACTGCCTTGTATTTTCATGCAACTATTGAACAACACAAATTTAGCATACCTCAGTTTGTTTTACAAAACACAGCTTTAAATTTCCAGTTTATCAAATGCTACTGAGCAGTCCTTACTTTTAAATATAACCTCTCTTCTTCCTCTCCTGACTTACATCTCTCTCCATCTCTGAGTGAGGTTATTGCTCACTCTTTTCTCACTTTGAATTACAGCAGCTCTACTTTTAGCTATCAGACAAACTAGGAGATTAACTGCATTGAACCAGTTTGTGTGTTTGCTCTTATTTGTTAATCTCAAGAAACACTGCATCTAAAATGGGCTCCTACTTAAAAAGCTATACTCCCTTTATTCCTGCTCCT
Organism: Pundamilia nyererei; assembly: GCF_000239375.1. Classification (NCBI taxonomy): domain Eukaryota; kingdom Metazoa; phylum Chordata; class Actinopteri; order Cichliformes; family Cichlidae; genus Pundamilia; species Pundamilia nyererei. The sequence goes on from NW_005187411.1 coordinate 2,617,620, forward strand.
CTTCTGTAGAGCTAGTTAGCTATAGAAGTAGCACGATCAAACTGGATAAATTTATGAAGTACATTCCAGGGTCCTTAATAGCCAGAAACGATTAAGCTAGGTGGCTAATATGTATATACATGCAAATGTGTTTTAATTGTCCGTTTAACTCTTCATTTACCATGGACCCGCCGGCAGGCCCATTTTACAGCGCTGTTTACATGACTGTAACTCCATCATGTGGCACAGCATCAAGGCCATCACCAACTACAGGAAGACAACAACTGCCTACGAGGGTGACGCCTCCCTACCAGATGCGCTGAACAACTTCTATGAACGGTTTGACACTCAGAATGGCGTGTTGGTGTGTCAGGTTCTGTGTCTCTTTGCAGAGTTAACTCTCAGAAAGCTGCTGGTCCAGATAACATCCCTGGGTGAGAGCTTCATTGAGCACTGCTGCTGTCCCAACTTGCTTCAAGGCCACCACCCTCTTTCCTATGCCAAAGAAGTCCCCAGTGTCCTGCCTCAATGACTGCCGTCTTATTTTACTGATTCCCATCATGATGTAGTGCTTTGAGAGGCTCGTCATGACTCACATTAAGACCAGGTTGCCACCCACGCTGGACCCAAAGCAGTTTGCATATCGCCCAAACCAGTCAACAGATGATGCCATCGCCACCAGCCTACATCTTGCTGTCACCCACCTGGACAATAAAGACACATATATACGAATGCTATTCATAGACTTCAGTTCAGCATTCAGCACAATCATTCCTCAGCACCTGATTGGAAAACTGAGCTTGCTGGGCTTGAACACCTCCCTGTGAAACTGCATCCTGGACTTTCTGACAGAGAAACCTCAGAGAGCCCAGATCGGTAACAGCATCTCCAACACCACCACACTGAGCACTGGAGCCCCTCAGGGCTGTGTGCTCAGCCTACTGCTGTTCACTCTGCTGACTCACGACTGCGCAGCAATGCACAGTTAAAACCACATTATCAAGTTCGCCGATGACACGACTGTGGTGGGTCTCATCAGTAAGAACGATGAGTCAGCATACAGAGAGGAGGTGCAACAGCTAACGGACCTGTGTAGAGTCAACAACCTGTCTCTGAACATGGACAAAACAAAATAGATGGTTGTTGGCTTCAGGAGAGAATGGAGAGATCACTGTCCACTTAACATCAATAACATCTGTGGAAGTCGTCAAGAGCACCAAATTCCTTGATGTTCACTTGGCAGAGAACCTCTCCCGGTCCCTCAGCACCAGCTGCATAATTAAGAATGGTAATGGTAAATGAAGGCCCAACAGCGTCTCTACTTCCTGCGGAAGCTGAGAAAAGCCCATCTCCCACTACCCATTCTCACCCCCTTCTACAAAGCGACTATCGAGAGCATTCTAAGCAGCTGCATCAATGTCTGATATGGTAACTGCAGCGTATCAAACCACAATACCCCACAACAAATGGTGAGATCAGCGGAGAAGATTATTGAAGCCATCACAGACACCTATCACACTCGCTGCATCCGCAAAGCCATCAGCATTGTGGAGGATCCCACACACCCCTCTCACACACTTTTCACCCTGCTGGCTTCTGGCAAGAGGTACCGGAGTATTCGGGCCCTCACTGCCAGACTGTGAAACAGCTTCTTCCCCCAGGCCGCCAGACTGCTGAACACTCAGTGACGGGAATGACAAAAACACACGCATACCTTCATACACGTCACTACCAAGCACTCATCTGCAGAATCTTACACACACACACATTCATACAACTAGTTACTTTTTGCACAATACTCAGTCTTTTGCACATTATATTGCACTGTTGTGTCTGTATCATTCTGTTAAATAAAAACTTTCCTCAAACGTGTTAAACTTATGTAATGAGCCTATTTTGAAGATGTAAGGAGTAGAAAATACAGATATTTGTGGTAAAATGTGGGGAATAAATATAAAAAACTGTCAGAAAAATAAACACTCAAGTACAATATTGATACCTGAAAATTCTACTAAAACTCTACTAACAGTATTTGAACTTTGATATTTCCAGCTCTGAGCACTCTGAGTACGAAACAATCACAATCACCAGTGTATAACATTGTTTGCCCTTGTACAGCAGAGTGAGGCTTGTGGCTGTGAATGTGAGAACTATTAGATTCTCTTTTCTAAAGAAATTCGTAAAAGAAACAATGCCAAATAGAGGAGAAGGCTGCAAATTTCTCAAACACCACCAAATAAAGACATTCACAGGATTTGCAGGAGAATAACTATTCTTAGTAAAGTGATGCTGAACTAAACATGGAGAATTCAGGCTTCCACTCAGTATTTCGTTGTTTCACTCTAGCTGGTGGGACATGCTTAGGCACCAAAACTACTGGACAGGTCTAGTCTTGCTGGGGTTTTCACACTGAACACTGCTGAAGGACATCTCATGTCCACGTTTGGGGATGCCGGTGATTTTGATAAATGAAAGCAAATGCAAAACCTTTTTAACAAAATAAATAATGTTTCAACCACATTTTGCGACCCAAACTAATTGAAAAACGTTGTAGTAGTAGTTTTTGTTGTAGTAGCTATGTACAAAATGTTCAAGATAAAATGGATGGATGTAGATGGAGGAATCTAGTGTGTGTTGAAAATGTGGAACAAGATTCTAGTATTATCAGTTCACTTTGCATTTTTAATATTCTAAATAAATACACAAAAAGGCAACTTCTTTTGTCTGCTCACTTGTTCACATCAGATTGGGGGCACATTTAAAGCATTTAAAAACCACAACAAGATAAACTATCCATTGAATGCAGCATCAGCCTACGGCGACTTCCCAGTTCGTGATTCTTGAAATTGGAATTGGTGCATTGTTTGAACGGATACACGAGTAAAATGTAAGTTTTCATACGCAGACTTATAATAACATAATAACTGTATATCACTTCATGTCTCATCAGCGTGTCGCAGTCATGACGAAATTCCTCTGCAGTTCATTTCTATAACTCAGAAAAATCTTTTCTTTCTCTGCTGATTTTAATTAGCCCCTAGGACATAGTTTCCTGATTCCTTTACTCATATCGCACACGTGATGTTTCTATGGAAAAAAAATGTTAAAACTCCAGCGTTGCATTAAAGCGGGGGTTCCTATTCCTTTTCACGGGAACCGTGAAATCGTATAGCTTAATGTTCCTTGTATTGCGCAACTCGGGTCTTTCCTAAGAAGACTGAAACGACACCTCCTCCGCTCTGCCCAGAGAGAACACTCCCACTCACACGCTCACAAGACGCACAAACCCCCCCTCTCTCAGAGAAGTCGCACTGTTGCTGAACTGAAGCTGTAAATCCAAATTCAAAGTGTTTACGCGCATCAGGAGACTGAAAACAGAAGAAGCAGTTGTGTAAGTGTACAGTACTCCTCGTTATTTCTCGTTTTACGTGACAAAGTGAGTGAGGATATTAATCATCGGTCTAATAATATGTTTTAGTAAAGAAGAGAAGACAGCAAAGGTAAAAGCATCCTTATTTTCACAAATCGTTCAGTTTTTATTTTGCTTGGAAAAAATCGTCAGTTTATCATTTATTCAAATTAATCGCATTTTTCTGTTTCTGCTGTGCCTCCTTTCTTCATTTCGTAGCTTCATATCTGTTTAAATTAAGATTTTAGAGGAGGCAGTGTTTTGCTCAAAATTTTTAACGTAACTATTAATTACAGTACATCA
>NW_005187411.1:2621635-2622582 GCF_000239375.1 Pundamilia nyererei
TCTCTGAACAGATCTGCATAAGACAGATCCAAACAGGTTATAAAATAAACACCTTTGGCACTTATTCAGAAAAAAGTGCTGTAAAAATGGTACTCAGTTAAACTTGTTCACAAGCTGATAGTATTTAGTAGTATCAGCTATTTCCCAGTAACAGGGGTGTGTCAGTTTATCAAACAGTGTCACAGCTCATTTACTGTTGGACTACTGTTCTTTATTGTAAGTGGGTGTCAAGCTTGTTGTCTGTAATTTGTTGTTCACACATTCGCCCCACCGAGTGAAATCCCATTGTTCAGTGACAGATTCTCCTCGAACATCTTTAGGTGTTTAGAGTTTGCACCTCCAATCAGTGTCAGCTCCTTTACAGCAGATTAAAGTCTGAGAACCACATCTTTTTTCAATCTTTGACCTTTTGCACTACTTTCAGTTTTAATTCTGATGCTTGTCTTTGAATGAATTCAAGTCATGCCAGAGTGATCACTATCAGCAGCTTCAAGTTCTATAACCATTTTAGTCTTAGTGGCAAAACCAAAGATAAAATGAACATAAAACAGTCACAAATCCAACCTCAATCTTTCCCTCGTGGTCTGCAACTGAGTTTTTAAAGGCTTCATGATGTATAGTGTTACTGCAAGATGCCGATTAATGACTCTACCTATAAAGACTTTGACTGAGAGTTAGATCTTAGATGAGTAATAAGAAGTCTATGGCAGATAAAGTCCCAACAGGCCCTTTTATACAGAGTGTTGACGTATTTGTTCGGACACAGATTATATTACTATGATAAAACTACAGCTGTGCAAAACACGGCCACGAAACTTCACATGAAGCGTATGTTCAAATATGGGTGCGGTCCAGCAACTCAGTGATTTCATGCTTCTGTTGTTTCCTGGCAAGATGGTCTCCAGTTTAAAACTTATCATACTTCTGTGCCATTACATCAATTTGGA
>NW_005187411.1:2622805-2649000 GCF_000239375.1 Pundamilia nyererei
ACTGAAATTGAAATATCACAAAAAGTAGTTGTTCTCAAAGATTCTACTTTCTAATATACCCTACCTTTGTCATCTGCATCAAAAGTCTGAGTAAACCATTGTACTGATGATAATATATGTTGTCTCCCACAGGCAAAGATGAATGAAACTATAGGGAATACCAATGAATCCACTTTCCTGGACTCTCAGTTTCGTTATGTGTTCATCCCGGTTTTCTACATCGTCTTCTTCATCCTGGGCTTCATCTCTAACCTCTACGTACTGTTTGTCCTGCGCTGCCTTCGTCAAGCCAAGGCCATGGGCGAAATCCGTATCTACATGACCAACTTGACCATCGCTGATCTTCTGTTTGTGTGTGCTCTTCCCTTTTGGATTGACTATTATATCCGTGAGGGAGACTGGGTTTATGGAGACGTCATGTGTCGGGTGACAGGCACCTTCTTTTTCATCAACACCTACGGCACCATCCTCTTCCTTTCAGCCATCAGCATCAACAGATACTGGGCGGTGACTCGGCCTCTAGACGCAGCCTCTTCGGACCACAGAATTCGTGGAATCATCGTCTGTGTTTTTATCTGGGCATTTGTTCTGGCGATGTCTGTCCCTTATCTGGTGAGTCCAGGGACCAACGAGCACTTTAAAAACAACACGAAGATCCTTCGCTGCTTTGAGGGATACCAGGTTAAAACTAATTATGAGAAGAAAAAAGTGGCTGTCACTCATTTTTTAATAATTGGATTGTTCTTTGGTATCTTTTTGCTCGTTGTGATATGCAATATCCTTATTGCGCGAGTGTTAATTTCTCAAAGGCCTCCAGAATCAGAAATTCGGTCCTCAGCAGCTCTTTCTAAAAAGTCCACTGCATCCTCGACTTTAAAAAGGCCCAGAGGGGTGAAACGGAGGGCTCTCCAGATGTTGTGGGCAGTGGTGGGAGTGTTTGTCCTGTGTTTCCTGCCACACCACATAGTTCAAGGCCCCTGGGCTCTGGCAGTGCTGGAGATCGAAGACGGCTTCGGCCACGTGAAGTACAGCAAGACCACTCGTCAGTTGCTGAACGACGCTCATCAGATCACCCTGGTTCTTATGGGCCTCAACTGCATCTTGGATCCTGTAGTTTATTATTTTGCCACAGGGAAGTTTAGAAGGTTCATCACAGCCCACATTAAAAAATTAGCAAAGGGAGAGGGATGCTCTCAAATGGCCACCACACAGATTTCCATGGATAGCAGGATTCCAAGTCAGAGACTCCCAAGCGAGCACTAGCTGACCAGAGATGAGTGATTCATACAAGTTCAATACATGTCTAAAATCTGACTATCAAACTCATGTGACTCTCTCATGCTGATGGCGAAGATTACATGCAATAAGGCGTTGAGGCATGCACATCTGGGACAATAAACTGTTTAACTTCATGTGATCTCGAACACGTCGCCTTCTGAGTTGCCCCAGAATTTCTGCACTTCCTGTGTGAAGAACAAACCGAAAAGCAGAAGTTTTGCAAGCAGCCAAAACTTTATGTATCTTTAAAGAACAATAGCATCACTCGATGATGACACAAGACATCTTCTCACACAAATCCTGTGGCGGTGTTTTTACACAACATTAGGACACAAAAGCAGGAGAAAATGACAGAATAACATACATGTGTGGGTACACCTTATCTCTACACGTCTGATGTTATGTCAGAAACATATGTTGTAATCGCACTGTCTGCCCTCTCTGAGAACAACTTTAATTGTTTTTCGTCAGGCAAGTTAAATCAGGTATTGTGACACCAAGGAACAAAAGCAGTAATGCCTGGGGTACGTTTCCTCTCTGGTGTTCAGTGTTGGGACATCTCATTTATGTCTTGTGTTGAAATCTTATAATTCACTGAAACAGACAGAAGTAGCGTACGTATGTGTATTTAATGTGTATCTGTGGAAATGAATTGTTTCTAATGTGAGACTTTTTGTTGTCGCAAATTTTGTATTTTCTATTAACTTGAACCTTTTTGTTATTATATATTGTAAAAAACAACAAACAAACAAAAATACTCCCTAAAATTTGAAAATCTTTTGTATGTTTTTCAGTTTTGCAATGTCACGATTAAAAGGAGAAGAAAAACAAGAAGCTTCCAGTTAATATATAAACGTACAAACGCTATTGCCTGCGTAGATGCACTCAGCTTCTCTGGGTTTTAACCACATTTATGGTGTGATAGCTTCTGCGCAACAGATAAAATCTGATAAGTCAGGAAGTAAACTCACTGGCAATTTTCATATAACTAACCCAGAGATAGAGTTAAAAAAAACAGGCTTGTTTTAATCAGTCCACTTTCCACTGCATGTCTCGATCTCCTTTCACGAGAGACTTGAGTACACACCCTCCCAGGTCACATTGGCGGGTTCCACATCGGCGTAGCCTTGGCTAGTGTAGTTTATGTACACGTCTGTGTCAGGCTGTGGAAGATCTCCCCTAGTGTAAACAGAAATATTATCTGTGAATAGCTTGTAGCAAGAGTTAAAGTGCATGACTGAAGTGTGCATGATTCTTCTCTCAAGACTTACGTTGGTGTGATTTCAGGTCCAGGAACATCTTAAAGAAAAAAGAAAAAAAATAAGAGTCACAAAACATTTTAATTCATACTGATTATGGCACTCATTGCCCTCCATACTTGTAGCCCTCTATACAAGAAGAGCTCAGAGATACCTTTAACTGCTGGAGTGCTGGAGGTGGTCACTGTTCCACTGGTCCTTTGGAAGCCCAGCCAGAAAAAAATAACAGCAGCGATGATGATGATCAAGATCAGAAGAGAAAAGACGAAGGCTGTTATTCCTAAATTCTCTCCCACTGTTGGGAGTTGAGGAAAGAGAAAAGAGACATTAAGACCTGTAACTTCACAGCCAGATGATGCACACAGCATAAATAAAAGATTAATGAATCCAGTCAGTCATGATTGCTATCCATTGTATGATAATCATTTTACAGTTCGCTATTTCAGTTTAAAAGTGAAAGCCTTAAAGATTTTTTCCAGGTTTTTATGGAATAAATATAAATTGCTCAAAACACAAGTAAATACACCTAAAATTGATTAACATTAATAAATTGTCGAGTATTTAATTAAATGTACCATTCAAATTATTATTTTTTATTCATTTATTTATCTACATAAATATGCATTTAGGTCCTATTTAGGCAATTCTAATATTTATTATTTATTTTTTAAATAAGCAGATTCGATCATCCCTATTTTAGTAAGTTTAGGGTGTGAGCAAACACATAACCAACCTGTGGTTTGTGTTGAAATGATGTAAACTGTGTGGGTTTGGTTTGCGCAGTTGACAACTGAAGAACAGCAGCGGTACTCCCCACTTTGCTCTGGCTTGGTCAGGATCAGTTCCCTACTGTTTCCCTCTTTTTCCCAGGTCTGATTTCGCAGGCGTACCCATGACCAAGTCCCAGTCACTGATATTATGGAACTGCTGCAGTACAGGCTTACTTTTTGTCCTGCTGCAACCGGGTAGTCCGGCGTGGCCACCACCCATAGAGGAGGAAATGTTTCTGTGAAGGAGAGTGCAGAAATAACAGGAAGTTGAGGTAAAACTGTAACCAATCAGATTTTTAAGCAGGACATAGATGTTGCATGCTGAATGCGTACATATAAACTATTTGCTGACCACAAAAGCGATGTAGTTCTAGAAATAGCAGTGTTGGTCTGTTGGTCACTCGATTTACTCATTCAGAGAATGAAGTCATTGAACTTGAATGTTTTTTTTTCTTTTTGTGCCACTGTACAGTTTTTTTTCCCCCCAGTGAAATATTCAAAAACTCTTCTTCTTCATAAGACGTAAAGCAAGCCATGGTGATGAAGACGAAGTCCTAACTGCTTTAGTGATCTTCTAGCTTTTAATGTGGTGCCATTTGTAAAGCATTGCTGTTGACCAAACTCAGTAAAATATGTCAGTAATATCTGGTAAAATGAATGGCAAGTCAACTGCACACGATCACATAGGATTTATTCCAGTAACTTAGGTGATCCTCCTGGGTTTTCCCTTTGTTGCTTATATTTGAATATGTGAAAAACTGTTAAGCAGCTCATTTAGTTTGGATATGCATGCCTAAAACAGGATGATCTTTAATAACTTTCCATTGTCATCATAAAATGTTTGTCTTGTCGAATATTTTGGGTCAGGTTTAATTACCTTCAATGCCAAAGATAGTTCAGATCCTCTGTTCCACTTAATGTTTAGTTTTAATTATCAAATGTTAAATCATAAGAAGGGTGTAACATGTTATTGAACAGCTCAAAATACTGCAGTACACAGCAATGTTTAGGTTCACAGAGCCACCAGCTTAATTTCAATCATTTGATTCGATCTATCCTTCCAAAAGTTCAGAGTCTGTATTACCTTTGTGAGTCACTGGAGCTGTCGGGGAACTCAGAGTCTGGTTTTGGGCTATAAGTGCAGACAAAATAAGAGGCAAAAATTATTCATGACAAAGCATTAGAAGTCCACTTTCTAGATTCTGTTTTAAAATTAAATGGAAGAAATGTGCTTACCTGTACCCTCAAAGGAAATAAAAAGGAGAAAAAGGACAGGCAGCATGTTGTTTGAGATAAACAAGAAGCAAATACTGCAGTTACCTCTGGCTAACAGGTAGAAAAATGAATCACTGTGGCACTTTAAAATATAGGTGAAAGTGGGGGGGAAGTAAAAGACTGGCAAACTGAGAGAAGGGAAGTTTAAAGTTCCTTTATACAAATAATCAACAAAAAGAGAGAAATAATAATTGGACTCTTCAATCTTCCATACAGGGGAAACTGTGTGCAGTGTTTCCACTGCCTGGCAATACGAGCAAAAAGCAAACAAAAAAATATATATACATAAACACAAATGAGAAGAGTGATAAACAAAATGGACTGAAGCTTGAGCTTCCAATCAGAAACGTGGACTGGAGAATTCAGGGACTGATCCACTGCCTTTCTGACTGCCAGATGACCCACTCTACCACCTGAGCCGCAGCCACTGATTAAAAAATCCCAGGTCTCACTCACAACAGCCTTAAATCCATATAAAGAGCAGCTGCAGCCCCCTGCCCGAGACTGCAACATCAATCTTTTCCTGACTGAATGTGAAGTTACATCTCAACTCAAGTTACATTAATCCAGCTTTTTGAGTACTTATGATTTTTAAGACATTGCACTTCTTGGTCAACCTGGAGACTGGAATATTGGAGGACAAAAGAAAAAGTTTCAGACCTAAAAACCTATTTACAGAAGATGAACACTTTCTAGAAGTCATGTTCTTAAGAAACAACAAAAAATCCAGCAAAGAGTTGATACAGGAACTGAAAGCGAAATGTTTTCAGTGGAAGGGTCGCTGAGGATCTTAAGGAAGGGAAACAGTGAGAAAAGTCTGAGGTCTAATGGAGTGATCAATCCAAATTTTTAATTTCTGGTCCGAATTGTCGGAGAAGATCAGGAAAGAGAGTTTGAACAGTGAATGTCTACAGCCATCTGTGAAACACGGTGTAGGCCGTGTCAGTGGTGTTTGCCATATTTTCAAAATATCTGTAAATAAGATTTGAAACCAGCATGCAATAAGATCTGGAAAATGCGTGATTCACAACATCTTCACTTTCAGCATGAAAACGATCCCGAACACACTGACAATGTGACAGTGTGTCAGAAAAATCACACGGTGGAAAGAAGATAAGATAAGATAACTCTTTATTGTCATTGCGCAGTCATACATAGTACAATAGTACAATGAAATTGGAAAACTGTCCTACGTCGGCACTACATGTAACTGTGGAGATACAGAAATTCTTTTATTACTGCCATATAATCTGCATCATTATAATTGCATTAATAACATTCTTTACAGCATTATTTCATCTAATAATATTTCTCACAGTATTGATACTGCATTACAGTTGTTTATTGAAGATGTCCATTTGAGGATCCTACCATTATGTTAACTTTTATTACAAGTACGGTTAGAAATATTTTATACACATTGCATATCTGTGCTTATTTTGAGTTGATGTTCGGTTCATTAAGGGTCTTAAGCTTCACTGGCGTGACTGTCCAGGTGATACATGCTGAGGGAAACTAGAACATAGAAGGATAACTGCAATGCATGCTTACAGTACATATAGTACATATAATCTAGGAATGTGTCCGGCCTGAGGCCTTAACTCATTTGGTGTCTTACTATATTTTATTCTACTTGGTAACAGATGATCAGAGTCAATAATTAGCCTCAGAGACCCCGAGGGCTTGAAGTTTATTGCCTTGTATGGAAGGTGTTATAGAAAAGAGAAGTTCTATGTCTGTTTATAGCTATTAAAGATGTACGATAAACTGTGACTAATGCCTGGAACCTATTTTAATCTGCCATTGACGCCATGGGGGGGGCGTGTACCCCACTGCTTTATAAGTATCCACAACATGTATTTTGGTCAGAAGGCATATCTTGATGTTATCTCCGGGCTGTTAATAAACTCAACGTTTGATTGCACTTTTCTGGGGCCTCCGTGGTTTGTGACACTGCTCTACATTGATCGATTTTGCGACATAACACGACACGATACGACACATCACAACGCAACACAAACAACACAACACAGTATAATAACTTAGTAATAAAAAAGATTAATAAGTGTATTTGTATTGCACGCCATTATTATTGCACATTAATTATTATTGCACCTTGTTATAAATATAAATATAATTATTATTACTGTTTTTACCGTTGTTAACCCCCCCAAAAAAAGTCCAGGTAGGTAGCCAGTCAGATCAGCTATTTGCATTGATCAGGGCTATTGGCCTGTCGTAAAAGCTGTCCTTGAGTCTATTATGTTCGGGACCTCAGCAGCCTGAACCTCCTGCCAGACGGCAGCAGCTTAAACACCCCGTGTCCTGGGTGTGTGCAGTCCCGTAGGATGCTGCGTGCCCTCTTGAGACAGCGAGTGCTGTACAGGTCCTTCAGGGAGGGAAGAGGATGTCCAATGATTTTTTGGGCCATATTGATGACCCTCTGGAGTGCCTTTCTGTGTGCTGTGGTGCAGCTGGAGAACCACACACCGATGCAATATGTCAGCACACTTTCAATGGAGCAGCGGTAGAAGACGGTCAGCAGCTCCTTCTTCAGGTTTTCTGAGGATTCTCAGAAAGTGGAGACGCTGTTGGGCCTTCTTTAAAACCACAGAGGTGTTAGAGCTCCATTGGAGGTCTGTGTCTATGTGCACACCCAGAAACTTGAAACTGGAGACTCTTTCCACACACTCCCCGTTGATGCTGACAGGCTGCAGCTCAGACTTCCTCCTTCTGAAATCAACTACCAGTTCTTTTGTCTTGGTGGTATTGAGGTCCAGGTTGTTATCTACACACCAATCTGACAGCCTCGGAACTTCAGCTCTGTACGCCGTCTCATCTCCCCCAGGGATGAGCCCCACCACGGTGGTATCATCTGCAAACTTGATGACTGCGTTGTCTGGGTGGAAACTAACACAGTCATGTGTGTACAGAGTGTACAGTAGGGGACTCAGTACACAGCCTTGTGGAGAGCCGGTGTTAAGGCTGAGGGCTGAGGAAAGATGAGGCCCCACTCTAACTCTCTTGAAGAAGAGCTTGTTCATGAAGTCTGAAGGAAATATATGACAAGAAGCTTGCCTAAGAGACCTCAGACGAAATGAAGAATAATATAGAATATGAAGAAAGAGAATACAGAAATGAAGAGCAAAGGCGGTCATAACAAATGCTGTTTTTGCCTCATATACTGTATTTATTTGTATGCTTGCACCTGTTTCAATAAATCACACCTAGTTCCTTGCAAAATACAACAAGAGATGACCAAAGACATCAATAGTACTTACTTATGACTTACACCTTCAAAAATGTTGCTTTTATTTTAATCCATGACTTATAATACCATAATAATGAGTCACATGAGCTATTTTCTAAATGAATTTTGAAGCGTTTCAATCTGGGTACTGCTGTTTTTGTACCTTCAATGGCCCACATCCATTATCTCATCACTGGTTGTTGATCTTTGTCCCTACTGGTAGTGTAGTTCTACACACAAAGTGCTGTAGAAATTAGCTGACTGTCAGGTTCATGTATATGCATTGTTTTTGCAAAGTGAAGCTTCTGAAATAGGAAGTGGTTACTCTTGCATAACTTATCTGTTGCTAAAACAAAGCAAGAGCTTCAGATCATTTCTGCACAACAAAAACATCGAAAGAGCCAGATGGAGTATTTTTAAAATCCACATCAGTGGAAAGAATGACTTAATAATTCTAAATTCATAAAGCTACCCCAGCTTTCTTTGGGTGAGAGCCTGGGTACACCATGGACAGGTTGCCAGTCTGTCGCAGGGCTAATACATAAGCTGTGTCCCAATTCAGGGGCTGCATTTGAAGCCAGGCACAGCCAGGTGATGAAGGCTGTTCCAATTCGGCTGCACCAAATGCGACCAACAAATTCATTTCCTTGAATTTAAAGCATGGGTTGGGTGTATCCTTCGTGCCTCAACCTATCCCAGAATTCATAGCCAATTCCAGTTTCCAACAAGTGGCAGCAGCTACTTAGTTGTAATATTACTCTTATTACTCTTTTCAATACTTTATTAATTAAATTATTATTTAGAATTTGTCCCAGTGTCCTGTTATAGTTTAGATAGCAAGGGAGACAGCTGGTGACGCAAATCTGAAGGTTAGACCATCCCATTTCACAGCCTTGCACTTCGGACCTTCTCGGTCTTCGGAGGCCGTGGCCCACGTACAGGATGCAGACCTTTACCTGAATTGGGACACAGCTAGAGACAACCATTCGCACTCACATTCACACCTATGGGCAATTTAGTGTTTCCAATTAACCTAACCCCACTAACTGCATGTCTTTGGACTTTGGGAGGATGCAAAAGCATGCAAAAGACCTGGCCTGATGGTGGAATTGAACTCGGGACTGCCTTGCTGAGAGGCAACAGTGCTAACCACCGTGCCACCCAGAAAATGAACGAAAAAGTTTAAATGAAAATAAATACATGAGTAGGACATATTGGGAGGTATGTGGTAAATAAAGAGAGAGGAAATGTGCCTGAAACGTTACTTTATTCAAAATAGACAACTTTTACTTAAAACTTTTTTTTGTGTGCGTAATCGTTGCCATTGTTTTGGTTAGCTCTGGTGTCAGAGGTTTTCCTGCAGTTTTAAGTGGGAGGAAGTGGCTTCAGTTGCAAATTAAAAGTGTTGCTAAAACAAAACAAAATAAAACCCCAGCTGTAGTTTGTTCAAGTCATCTCATGTTAATCTGATGGGTGATCTGATGAGCTGACCAGAACCATGTGATCATCTGGAGATGCGTTTAGGGTGCCTAATCTGCTGTAAGACAAATAATGGCCCCACTAAGCACAAAACAGCTTGGGTGGTGTGTAACTGCTAAATGTTGTGAATGTTGATGGATCAAGTGCGTTTTGTTCTCTGAGTAAAGCTTCGCATTGTTGCAAGAACGTGGAGGGGGTTCTTCATTATTACAATATGGAAATCATTTGCGGTTAAATTGTGAATTTTATCAGAGGTGTATTTCTCAGAAGTTCATAGTGAGCTTTGCAATAAAACCGAGCACTTTTGAAAGCAGCTGACTCAATTCTCACTAATCAAGTATACTGACGTGGGTTGTGCAAGCGCAGTGATAAAGACTGAAACCTGTCCTCTAGGAAATTACATTACATTACAGTAGAAACGCAGATATTTTCCTTGATACTGATTTTTTGTTTTTATAAAAGTGTAAGTTTTATTTTCATTTCTGCTAACTAAAATATTTTCTCACCTCACGCCACCCCACCACCTCCCACTAACGTCAGAGGGGAAACCACATGTAGATTATCAGTTCTTCTTCTCTGCACCTCAGACAGACACAGGAAAGAAAAAGTCCACTCCTTTGATGTTTCTTGCCAAAGTAGTTGCTGCTTTTAAACTCTTCTTCATATTAGTCTCTGTCAATAGAGATTACTTTGAAGGTCGATTTAGCCTGAACTGCTAATGCTAACATGTGTCATCTTATTAAACTCTCCCAAGCATTGATGCCTTTAAGTACCTTTAATATGCCAGTTACTGGTAACTTTAATAAATGTATGCTCTGTGGTAAAAGTGACTTATTAAAGTTTTATAATGGAATTCAAATATTTTGCACACAAATAAACTTTTGAAGTTGTTGAAATTTTGAAATTTCCCACAGTTACATTTTTAAAAGAAACACCTATAAACTTAGGAGGTGTGTCCAAAAGTTTGACTGATGCATATACAAATTACATTAGTGTATCTGTCACGGTCCTGGGTCATTTTGACCCAGCATTTTCAGTTCTTATATTCCTTTGTATTATGGTTTGTATTCTGATCCTTTTGTCATGCTTTGTTTATTAGTATTATTCTATGTTTCAGTTATTCTTTGTGAGGGATTAGTTCTTAGGTTGTGTCTCTCGTTTAGTATAAGTTCAGTTCAGTGTCAAGTCTGTCTGTTTCTTGTTTCCCGTTTTATTGTGAAAGGTTGTGGCTCATCTCAGTGTGTCTAGCTTTGCTCCCCGTGTCTCGTTAGCCCAAACCCTCCCAGCTATGTCTCCCTCGTGTTTTCCATTCCCTGTGTATATAAGCCCTGTGTTTTCCTAGCTAGCTGTGTGTTCTGCCTCCATGTTTCTAGTGTTTAGTGTGCTTTAAGTTTCACTTCTGTGTCTGAGTCCTGCATTTTGGGTCCACCACTCCTGCTTGCTTGCCTGCCACACAGCCTATCATGGTTTAAATGTGGAGAATGGAACAATTTCAAAGTAGGAGGATTAGGACAGACAGAGACAGGGTAGAAACCAAACTCAAACATTGCAGCAGCAGTGGTTTGGACAACCACTCCATGTTTCTTTAAAGAGTCAGGAGCTCACAAGTCTCAGCCAGACGCTCTCTGTGGATTCACAGACGTACCTGCTCCTCACCTGCCTGCCAACTCCCCATCAGCGTTCTTCCACTTGTCATGGTTCCACCAAGAGTCTTGACTTGAGCAGGACACTAGTTATTTACAAAACCACTTAACTTGGAGGGAAGCTGGGAGTGAGGAGTGGTCAGCTGGCAGAGCAAGGGTCGATAGAGGGCACAAATGAGAACCATGTGGAAAACAGGTAAACAAGAACACAGAAAAAAAGAGAGCAAGAGCAGGGGAAGGACCACACAGGAGGACTGTGGGGTAATGACACTGCTCACCTTAAATCGCCACCTCCTAAACCACACCCCCTCCCAAGCTCTGCTCCAATGCACAGAATACTTGAGTTGTGACTGAAACCCGCCCCTTGTCCTATCTGTCTGTCACTGAGCTTTCTGTAAACAAACCTTTTAAGGCTATTAATTATGGATGGAGTCCACTACTTGGATCAGAAAAAATGTGAAAAAAGTAACATCCAAAATCAAATCTTTAATACTGGCAGGGGCCTGGGCACAGAAAGGCATTCAGTAAAGTGAAACAATTTAGAAACTGAAACTTCCAAGAACAGGCAAAGAGTCTACAAACTGAATAGGAGAAAATGCAAAAATACACAAATCTTAAGCAATATGAGGAACACTGGATAGACAGAGTGAATGTAATGCAAGTACAATAATTATGAGAAGAATAGCACAAGAATTGAGACAATTAGGGTACAAAGTGAAAAAAGAACAAGAAGTAAAACTAGAAAGAGGAAAACAATCCATTAGTGAAACAGGAAGTAACCATAATATAAATAAGATTAAGACACAGAGACCACACTAAACATGGAGGGAACACGAGGGGACTGGAGCATTAAAGGGTAGACAGAACAGAGGGAGGCTAAATGGGAACATAAAGAGGGAACTAAAAGCACAAGAAAAACAAACAAACCTCAAACAGGAACAGGAGCCAAACTTAATAAACTCACTTTGTGGTGCGTTAGTATTCCTTTCTATAAGGTTCAAGAAAAGCGGATTACTAGAAATAATTGATAGATGTTAGGTAACAGATAAAAAAGCAGTCTTTGATAAGCTGCAAGTTGTCACATAAATTATCCGGTGCACAATACTTCCCCCTGAATTCTACTGAAGAAGTACAGACTAAAAGAAAATAGAAGTCGATGCTGATTAGATGTGCTTTCTAATTTATTGTTATGCCACTCCTTTGAGTCAAGCTTCATGTTTCAAGAGAAGACTCATAGCTTAAACTGTTATAACTGTGAGTATGCATTCACTTAATTCTGAGTGATTTTTAAACTGTGCATTACTTAACAGCCCCCCATGCTCAAATGCCATGCCAATGGAGGAGTCCAATGCAGTGCTATTTTTAATAGAGGTTAAACCAAGTTCTTGCTGACTTAAACACAATTTTTCTGTTTCTAATGTAACAAAAGACCGGATGTGTGATTGCGATCCACTCGTGCCCTTTGGCCAGCTACAACTTCCTCTTAATGAAGCTGAACTGCTGTCTCTCTCTGAAAAAAGGCAAATGGTGATACTGAAATGATCTGTCCTCATGTGTGCGCCTATTAGTTTGTGTTTGTTTTTTTCCTCAAAGCCATTATCTTCATTATTCTTCTATTATTCATCACACATTCATTATTCTGGCTGCAGTCATTACCTTTTGGTTCTCACTTCATCCATAATTGTAGTCTTCTTGTCACAGGATAGCGATAAAATATTGTAGTGAAGCATGTGTGATTTGCGCTAATGCAAACCATAGTTTGTTTTCTTTCATCTTCGTGGACATAAAAAAACTAAGATTTAAACACTTCATTATGCTGCTTTCACTGATCTGCAGAGGGCAGCATCTGCCCAGTGGTTGACGAAGCTGGTTACTGTGTGTCACGTGAATCTCTGGAAGATTGAATGAGTCATCTTCTCTGAATAGGAAAAGCATTTACATCTCTCTACTTTGGGTGTACAGAAAACAAAAATTGAGAGATCCATTAAGAAAAGCAGAATTTTAAAGCCAGTCCATGTACACTATGGCCACTTTGTTAGGTACACTGATTCACCTGCTTGCATCTGTACAGTTAGTCACATGGCAGCAAGTAATTTAGGCATGTTGACAAGATTAAGACAACCTGCTCAAGTTCAACCTAGGTCAACCTTCAATAGATGAACTAAAGCAACAGAAGAACGCGAAAATGAAGCTACAATTTACACAAGCTCATCAAAACTAAAACTGGAATAATAGAAGACCCTGAGACTCTACTTTAAAGAAGGTGTTTTAGCCCTGCTAATCATTCTACAAACACAAAACAGTTTGACACCTCTGTGCCATGGCCAGAACCAGACCAGTCCCAGGGATCGGGACACGAAGCACTTTGGAAGTCAAACCAAAGTCTCCGGTGAGCTCTATTTATCCCATCTCAGAGTGTAGGTGAAAAGCTAGTTCACCCGTTCACTACCTCTCGGCAGAACTATTGTAATTATTTATTCAGGTTGTTCCAAATTGTTCCTAAAAAGTCTCTAGATAGTCTACAACGCTGCAGCGACAGTGCCAAAAGGGAGGAGAAAAAGAGAACATATTGCTCCCACATTGGCTTCTTTTGATTGTCTCCCCGTTAACTCCAGAATTTAATTTTAAATTCTTCTCCACACATTCAAAATCTTGAATAACAAGACCCCATCTTATCTTAAAGACCTCATAGTACCACATCACCTCAAAGGAGCACTTACTTATGCTTTTAGAGTATCTAAGAGTAAAATGGGAGGCACAGCCTTCAGCTTTCAGGCCGCTCTACTGTGGAACCAACTCCCATTTTGGACTTGGGAGGCAACGCCCTCTCTACTTTTTCGAAATTGGGTTAAAATGTTCCCTGTTGCTAAAGCTTACATTTAGGGCTGGATCAAGTTACCCCGGACCCTTATACTGCTATAGGCTCAAACTGCTGTGAGATTTATTGTAATACACTGTGATGCACTTAGCACTTTCTGTTCATATATCACTCTACAATAGCATGTCATTAAATTTTGTCTTTCTTGCTGTGCTCTTGTTTCTTTTCTCTTTCCCTTCACCCACCAACCTCTCACAGCAGATGGCTGCCGCTCCCTGAACCTGTTGAAGCTATCTTTTTATTAAAAGGGAGGTTTTTTTCCCCAACAAACCATTGCAAAGTGCTTACTCACAGCATGATTAAATATTTCCTAGAATATTACTGTGGAGTTTTTACCATACAGTATAAATCACCTTGAGGAGACTGTTGTTGTGATTTGGTGCTATATAAGTAAAGTGATTTTCACTTTTTCATATTCAGATTAATGGCAGACGTCACACAGTCTGAACTTATACCTGTAACATGTGGGTATAATAATCTTTGGCCACTTGGCGGCGGCAGAGTCGAGTAGTAACAAAATTAAAGTGATGAATTTCTCACCTATTATTATTTCACCTTATTTATGTTTATGTTACAGGCCTTTTAATTAGTTTAAATTATCCATCCATCCATTTTCTTATCCGGGGCCGCAGCCCAAGCAGAGAAGCCCAGACCTCCCTCTCCCCCGCCACCTCCTCCAGCTTATCCGGGGAAACACCAAGGCGTTCCCAGGCCAGCCGAGAGATATAAAATTATAATTTTCTTCATTTTTATTTGTAAAAGATTTTGTTGGTTATAACCTCCTAAGACCCGAACTCTTCCACGGCCTGCATTTTTAATTTCTCTTTGATATTTGGTCATATTGGGGCCCGATGAATGTAAAAACAAAGAATTACCAGATTTTTTTTATCTTTTTTACCTTATTTTTGTTTTTAAGAAAAATAAGAGCCAAATATGAGGACAGTATAATGTCCTCGTAAGTGGATATCAGGCCCTTGTTGAGCAAAATTCAGTATTTTGGTCTAAATAAGCCAAAATGTGATGTCCACATATGTGGACGCCAGGTCCTAGGAGGTTAATGAGTCTTATTTAATTCGCACTTCTTTTATGGGTTAAACTTGTATTGGATGGATTAAAAATTGTGTTATTTCTTTATTTTGTTTTTTTGTTTGCTTTTTACGAGAGATTACTGTTTCTTAATTGTTCTGTTAATTCACCGACTTGTCTGTTAGTGGATTTAGCCGTGCATTATATGTTATGCTGCACTCTGTGGAATGAAATGTGCTATGTAAATACAGTTTTGCGTGCTACAAAATAATGGATTAGAGCAGCTTTAAGAGTAAAGCAGAGTTTACGGCTACAAAACACTAAACCCTTGAGACCCTTTTATAATTAAGTGCCTTCATGCATTATGTTTTCCAGTTTCCTTGTGCAGCTCAAGTCTCTCAGTGAGTGCTAAACACACATGCTTCCACTGGATGGTGCTCAATGCTCAGGGTTTATACACCTTGTTTTTACATGTATTAAAGCCTCAGCAAAAAACCTCCTCAGTTGATTTTTTTTTTATCTTTTACATACTGGCAGGCAGGTTTTCCAACTATGAAGAAGACTGCAACAACACAAGAATCTTTTTGTATGGCAGTGTGGCAGTAATCAAATTGTAACCATGCAGTTTTATCAGTAAAAAAATCCAAATGTATAAAACAGCTGTTTTTAAGCTTCTAGGTTAATTTCCTTCAAATGAATTCATGCGCTTGCCTTCAAATTGTCTCTGGCTTTGGGTGTTTTTAGCTTGCACTTGAATTAATGCTTCCCCCCGCTTGTCTTTGTGTTCTGAACATTTGCCCGATGGGGGGTTACAGTCACTTTATTAGGAGGGAAATACATTACTGTATTGTTGAGTGGAGAAAGCACGAGATTCAGTCAGATTTCCTCTCGGAGACAGTTGCTCTTGATGACCCAAATGAAATATGAAAGCATTATGTGTGTGTTCATGTGTGCGTGTACGCGCAGAAAGCTCGATCAGTGCACTCATCCCTGCATCATTCTTTGATGGATAAGTTTCCTCCCTCCTCTCGTCACGCGTTGGTTGTCACAGTGATGACGAGTTGCTTCCTTCTGCTTTTCTGGCGGGTGGTGGGTGGGATGTGACAGTCATATGGGGCAGCTGCCAGCCAGCATCTCACTGCTCTTCCGCCCCCTGGTACACATGATAAACACCCTACCTTTTCTCCATTTCTCCATCTAATCTTTGGCAGAGCATCTTAAATCATGAGAACGATATCCTCTCACGTGTCTTTGTAAGCTGGCCTGCATGTTGCTTCATTAATAATAATAATAAACAGTATTAAAAACACCAGCAGAAGTGATAAGAGCCATTACAGCAACATGCAACACAACAACAGAGTACATCTAGCGCTCAACTCCAGATGGGCTCTTCCTGTGCCAGGCAGGAAATGCAACTAGGCACCCTCGCCGTCATATTTCATCTCAGCAGAGAACATCACTTCATCTCCGAAACATCCGACGGCTGAGCTGTAAATTTATTCCAGTTTTTTTGTTCTCCTTCTCTGCATGGATTCTGCTCAAGTTGTTGTCAACATCAGCGAGGAGCGGCGGACTTTCAAACGTGAATATTTAGCCTCGGAACCTTTCCCCTGCCCGCCGCGGCTTCTCTCTGAACGGAATGGGAACGAGTTTACCGTGAGAGCACACACAGATGTGCACAGTGGCAGGGCTATCATGCAAACACACTCATCTGCATACACATGGATGATCTGCAAACATTCTTGCAAATATAATAATATTTAAAAAAGGAAAAAGAAAAAGATTTCAAGTAAACATGTAATTTAACGAGCAGTTCACTATTTTTATGCCTAAAGAAATGTTTTCTGCAGGTGCGGAGGAGCTCTTTATGTTAGCAAGTACTGTCAGCTTGAGCTTTAACAGGAAAATAAAAGATGTAAAACAGGTGAAGTCACTCTCTCGTCTCCCCCTGCTTCAGAGAGGCTTCTTGCTGGTTTTAGCAGACAACAACATCACCTCAGTCTGGCCACTTTCCATGGCTTCCTGATTGTTTAAGAATTGATTTGAATAATTTACTGATCAGTTTTTGGCTTTGTCCAAGGTTTACCCCGCCTCTTACCCTGTGACAGGTGAAATAGGCTCCAGCTCACCTGTGATCCTGAATTAGACAAGCATCAGGATGGATAGATGGATGATTACTTTTAAAGTACTTCTGGGGGGGTTAAATATGAAAAATGAAATGATGAACTTTGATCTTCAGACAAGGCCCTTCTGGCTGTTTTAAAGGGCCCCCATCAGGCAGAAGTCCAAAAAGTGATTTCTTTTAAAAATCACTTCTTCAAATGCTTTTTCTTTCAGCTTTATTTAGAAAATCTGATTCATTTTTAAAAACAATTTTTGCATGTTTGTCCTCACCATTTTAACTCCTGACTATCCTGCCTTTGCTTATCTTTTTGCAATCCCTGCCTTTCAAGGCAGATGCATATATGAAGCTACTGTATTATAATTTACCAAATAGGTAGGGGCTAAAAATGGTGCAGAGATATAATATCTTGTTTAGGCATGGAGTTTTAAAGATTAGGGACTTTAATGGTTGCCAAACAAGTGAAAGATCCCCGGTTTGATTCTGGGAGGAGATATAGATCCCTTTGGGGGTTGAATCAGAAAGATACCTGCAGCCGAAAGTAGCTTCATGCAGGCAGAAAGGTTAGGATGAAGGATGTTTTTTAGCTGATTTTGGGAAATATAGGATTCAGTAGGTTTAAAAAATAAAAGTCTGGCCTCTGCTGATTTTATTTTGAGCCTTTTACTGAAGTATCTTTTGCACATCAACATTCTCTTTTGAATCTCTTCTAGTCTGTAGACATCTGTAAGTGTAATAGTAAATTAAATGTTGCTGCACAGCAAGAAGGTCCTGAGTTCAATTCCACCATTAAGCCGGGGGCTTTCTGTGTGGTTTTCATGTTCTCCCTGTGTTCGCGTGGGTTCCCTCCGGGCTCCATTGCTCCCCGCGACCCTGAGAAGGATAAGCGGATAGATGACTAAATTTATGCTCAAATCTAATCTGTGTAATGTCATTTGACCTTCATTTAGCCAGCAGGGTCTTGAGTTTTAAAAAACCCCAAAAACCAACCAACCAACAAAAAATATATATGTATATATATTTTTTAAAGAGGAAAGCAAATGGCAGTCTAATTATCTTTCCATAACCAAATCACATTTATTCAGTTTTCTTCTTGATGTTTCCTAGAATCACAAGTATAATAATCCCTTTTTTATCTATTTTGGCTTTTCTTTTTCATCCTTAATTGGAATAAGGAAGAAAAGAGAGGACAGATCAAGTTCCAGTAAATATCCTAGTAGACACTAATTCACACAAGGAGAATCGAGCAAAGCAAAGAGGGGGAAAAACGTTAAAAAGGTCATGCAACACCTGTGAAACACTCCAGTTTTTGTTGAGTTCTGCACATGTTGGGTAAGTGTGTGTGTGTGTGAGACTGCATTATCCCTGTGCTGCACAGTGTAGATGATATGCTCAGTTCTGCTGTGTAGGCCCTGTGTTGAACAGATGTCACGGACGCTGATACTGTCCCCATGCTGAGCAGGAACAAATTACAGGCCGACACACACACACACACACACACACACACACACACACACACACACACACACACACACACACACACACACGCAGCAAATACAACCTTCAGATTACAGATGGCCCCTATCAGAGGCTGCTGGCTGGATTTGGAAGATGTAAATACTGGGAGGGTAATCCAGCACAGGACAGAGGGGGGTCTGAACATGGGGCAGGACTAGCACCAGATGGTGGATGTGTGTGCATGATGTGTGTGTGTGTGTGTGCATTTTAGAGGGAATGTTAAGCAAGCTGAGGTTCTGACATTGGGATTATGGTTTTCTGTGTTTGATGTGCCACAGATGGACCTCTACTTTATTGTCCTCAGCACAAAATGCAGGTGGATAGTAGTGCTCAAATGAAACACCCAGATTCTCTTTCATTGTCTCCCTGTCCGTGCTGAACCAAGGCAAAAGGGTTGTGAACTTCTCTTATTGGTAAACAAAGGCCTTCAATTAGCTCGACCTTGAGTAGCAGGCATAAGCAAAGTAAGTGAATGTGAGCATGAGCACAGCTCCACAGTAGCGAGGCAGGGAAGAAGATGGACGGAGACTAACACAAAGAGAAAGCTTGTTGTCATACAAGTGAAGCCTTGTTTCATTGTTTGACTCGCAGAGGTCACAAGCCAATCGAGCTGGCGCATTACGATATGGTGTACCATCCTCAGGAACATTTTCTACCCCGCGCTCCTCCTCATTTCACCTCCTCTCCTCCTTCCTCCTCCAGCCCCCATCCCTTACACCCTTTTTGTCCTTGCCATAATTTCATCCCTTTGCACGTCATTAGCAAGCTGGCGCCTAATGAATTTCTTATCTCTCTGAATTCAGTGGCTGTTGTGATAACGTTTATTGTTTTCGGTTTTGCCATTCCCCACGCTGGCAGCGCTGCTGTGTATGCGAACGAGAGGGTGAGAGGGAAAGAAACAGGGAGAGAGACAGATGTTCAGACGTGAAGACAGAGGCAGAAGCGAGGGGAGCACTCACAAGTGGCGGCGTTTTATAATCCGATATGGAAGTTTAAAATGTGCGAGGAAATGAAAGCGCCAGCAGTGTGTGCATGAGAGAGGCAAGAGTGGATGGCAGTAGCCTACAAAGGGACAACTCAACAAGAACAGGTGGTGCGAGTGACAGAATGAGGAGAGCAGGAAATGTAAAAAGGGGACATTAAAAAGAAACAAAAAGCATGACTGGACCTTTTTCAAAAGACAGAAAAGAAACCTTGAAAGCAAAATGAAAACAAGAGGCGCTGACTGGAAAGCGATACAAGAAGGAGAAGCTGAGATGATTAAACAAGGGGAGAAGAAAGGATGGGAGGCAGATCCGAGCACTGCGCAGTGGCAGATGGGAGTGTTTTGGTCTGTTACTAATGTTCCTCGGAAGAATGGAAGTCCAGGAAGAGGTTAGGACAATCACACTAGCTCATATACGCACAATCGCGATGTCAGCTGAGTAGGTGTTACCGAGGGCCCCTGTAAACATCAGCAACCACCTACCGACTTTCCCTCGGCAGTATTTAGTGACTTAGTGACCCATGTAACCCCTCACACACCGGCGTCGGTCCCAGTAGTAACGCACGGTCGATCCAAAGTGTCACCTCGCTAAATATGGGCACGCACATATATACACACCGCTCGGTGAAACTGTTAAGCGCATTCCTCTGACACCTTTCCTGATAACAGAATGCATGCAGGGTGTGATGTGAGAAAGAGCGATTGGAGCTAATAGCAACTGTGCCTCGCCGTCAGAATTAGAGTAAAGTAGTGCCAGCACAAGGCCTCAGCTGAGCATTTGAGCTGTGTTTTAACATGTGCCATAAATTGGCATTCTTGTGGCTTTGGAACTCCATTTCCACTGCAATAATATAGATTTTCTGTGACTAAATACTTTATGAAACTCACAACTGTTTTTAAGCCTCTTCTGGTAAGCACGGCATCAAAATTGTACATTCGATTTGAATATTTAGTGAAACGTCCAGCCTGAGAGTCTTCCTTCTGTTCACTGCTCAGTTCTGGGCTTAAATCCCAAAGTGTGTTTGACTGAAGATGTTTGACAAATATAGTTCAGCATCAAAGTTTGTATGAGATAAAGATAATTGTTAAAGAAGAAAGAAAGAAGATGGAGACAGCGGATGAATTTCTAAGATGTTTTTAATGTCATAACTAAACATCAGAACTCAACTAAATAGAGCCCACTTTGTCTCCTGTGGTGCTTACAGCAAAAATAACTTACTTAGAGGGACCCAATCATAAAGAGAAACCATACCTGACACACCTGTGACCTCCCAACCTTTGTTCTATGTGGATGTGCCCTATCGCATACAAATTCCCACAGACTGCAGTGTTCATGGATCTGAACAACATGATTTCAAATGTGCAATATATATGAAGATATTGAACTGACAGAATAAACTGCATGGATTCCAGATGGAACCACGGACAGTTTCTTTCTTTGCCTTGTTGGCAACCCAGTAATAATTGCACAAATCACCAGGACTGCTACTAATACTATTAATGTGACTACATTCAAAAGTAAAAACCTTGAACTGACAATAAAGTCATGTCTGCAGCACCATGTGAATAAAACTAAATAGATTACACATGCAACCTGAATTCCCAAAAAATGTTCAGAAAGGAACGCTTTTCAAATCTCAGAATCCCATCAATTATTTCCAGTGCACAATTTTAAGAAAAATATTTGCTCATTTTGAATAGCAATGTGTCTGACAGTTGGGACAGGGCCATGTGTAGCAGCCCTCTTCTTTAACAATAGTCTGCAAACATCTGGGAACTGAGGAGACCAGCTGTTCAACTTTTGGGAGACGAATATTGTCCCATTCTGGCCTGATATAAAATTCTAGCTGGGTCTTCTTTGTCATATGTTTTATTTAATAATGTGCCAAATGTTTTCATCTGGTGAAAGGTCTGACCTGCGGGCAAGCCAGTTCAGCACCTTCCACTATGGAGCCGTGCTTTTCTACTGGATGCAGTATGCACGATATCATTATCTTGCTGAAATATGCAAGGCCTTCGGTGAAAAAGACGCTGCCTGGATGGGAGCATATGTTGTCCTATACCTTTCAGCACTGATGTAGCGATTCCAAATGTGGAAGCTGCCAGTCCATAGGCACTAATGTGCCCCACACCATCAGTCTATTTTAAAACTTTGGATAGCAGTGTTTCTGGATCATGTTCGCATATGACTCCTTCTTTGCACGATGGGACTTTAATGTGGATTTGTGGATAGCATGGTGAACTGTGTTCCCACTGATTCCTGAACCGATGCAGTGATTTCATGAGATATTAATACCGGTTTTTAATGCAGTGCCATCTGAGGGCCTGAAGATCTCAGGCATCCACTACTGATTTTCTACCTTCTCCCTTGAGCGTGAAGATTTCTCCAGATTCTCTAAACATTTTGATGATATCATTTATTATGTGGGAAGTCTTCATAATTTTACGTTAACCAACATTATTCTGAGAATGTTCCAGAATTTGTATATACAGTCATATCACATACCTCTGGCCAGTTAATGAATGAATCCAATTAATCTGCTGCTCCAGTGGTTTCTTTATAGAAAAATATTGTTTGTATGTGTTGCCACTAGGGCACAGTCTACTAAAACAGTCTGCTCTGTGAAAACAGAAATCTAAAATGCAAGCAATGTCATGTGACACTCTTAATAAGTCTCTAATACCTAATCTAAAGTCCTCCTAATCTAATACCAGTGCTCTCTTTAGACCGTCGAGTAAGTTAGCCCCTGTGCTCTGACCCCTCACAAAGAAAAGAAAGAAAGAAAATGTAACTCCTAGATCGATAAGTTGAAGGACAACAGGGAATGAGTGTGAAAAGAAGTGACACGTACGCACACGTGTGTAAAGATCTCCTGAAGGAGAGGTCAGAAAGAGGTGAGCCTTGTTTTTAAATGATTTTAACCCAAGCTAAGGCTTTGAGGAAAGGAGAAGTCTCAGGAGCGGCTTTGATGCTTCCAACTGATGTTGATATACTACTTTGAGGCCATCGGACATATAGGGTATTAAAAAATATTTGAGGCTACTGAGGGCTAAGTTAGAGCTACCTTTGGGCTGCTTAAAAGCACAATGTTATTACTACATATTGTGCATGTAATAATCAGTCGCGAGTCAGGCCATTTTAATTTGGCCTTCATAAAAACTCTCTGACAATTAGAATTTCAAATTATCCTAGTCTCTTGCAAGTGAAACCGTACAAACTTTCCATCCTGTTCTGCACCAGCAGCTCAGACAGCCATTGTACACGGGGTAGCGAGTCTACACAAGGACCCAGCAGTTTCATTATACTCCCAGTCTCATCACAGTACACCCAGCCAGAAAGCAGCCACCGTGCCGGTCGGCGCTGCCGAGCCTGCCAACCGTCCACATGTCCTGAGCACGGCTGAAGTGGGCGCGGCCTGCAGAGAGACGCTTTACTGCCTCCACAGGAACATCAGGAGCGCAGTTCTGCTTGCTGTCCCCACACATATGGCCTTGTTTTTCATTTTTTTGGGTGTACACAGCGGAGAGGAGATGGTGAAGCTAGTAAAGAGGAGAAAGCAACAGAAAGGAAGAAGGAGATAGAGATGACCAGACAAAGACAGACTGGAAGAAAAAGAGAAAGAGAGAGGAAGAAAGGCAGAGCGGCAAGAAATGAGTAATTGAGGGAGATAGAGAGAAAAGGGTTGAGAGGGTGTGAAATGCGAGAAGAGAGTTTGATTTGTTTTTCGGCAGTGTCGTGCTGTCACAGAAATGTGTTTACCAGCCCCTACTTTGCCATTAGTGACACTTGGGCGCTCCTGTAGAAGAAACCAAATAGGTTGATAACTGCCTCATGTATCCTCCAAATATCCCCATAGCTCTCCATCTGTTGGACTGTGTCTGTCCGTATGTCTCCTCTCCTCTCGTCATCAGTTCCCCCTCTCTCTGTCTCCCTTTTCTCGCCTTTTGTTTTTTCCCCCCTCTTGTTCCTGTCTGTTACCTACTCGTGCTCAACCTTCCTCCAGGTTTGAGTCACTGCTGAAGCCGAATCAAGGTTAGAGCAGTGAAGAGCATGCAAATTAGAGAGAGCAGGACGGACGCAGATGCTGTGTCCAATTTTAGGGATCACCTCCTTTGAGAGATGTGGCCTACTGAGGTCTAGCGTCCTAAAATAAGTCTGGCTGTAGAAGATTTAAAATAGAATCATTGTGAGTTTCTGCTGCAAAGAGTTTTGCAGGTTTTGTTGCAGTTATTAGAAATACTCTTGCTGGTAGCCTACCTGACCACAAATACCTATTTAGGATGACAGTCCATCCTACATTTCCTGTTACAGACACGCCACTAGGATAGCTAACAGCTGGGGTTGAGGCTGATTCAATGAGCACATGATAAAGAAAAAGGTCAACTCTGTACAAAGATAATTTGCACTACTGACGTTTCACAGACGAGTGACCACTTACCACCTAACAGCACTGACTCGTCCGCTATTTGGAACGAGTGATAATCATGGTGATGATGAAGGATCAAATGAATAAGGCCTCAGTGACACAGGCCTAGAGAGCAGTCTCCAACAATTTAGACAACTTTCAGGCATGAGGGAAAAATCAGTACTCCAAACTCGTTGCGAGTGGTTGTTAGAGGTTTATGGCAATTGCTGGGTAAATGATCTCTAAAGCATCAATCAGAGGCCCAGACTGGCCAGTGACCCCCTTGGCAACTACTTGTCGCTAGGGAAAACTGGTTGGGAAAAATGTCCTTGTGACTTCTATGGTTGACCACTGAAGCGACTGTGTTTTATACTGGAAAAGTGCATCTCTTTCAGAGACTGACCTTGATTTTGACTCTCTCAGAGCAAAATGTAAATACTACTATAAGCATCCAGCGCACACTATAAGCTGAAACAGGATTACAAGAACGCAAAAGACCACAACAAGGGGTGATCTTGCATTAACAGCTGCTGGCTGGCTATTACATAACTCCTGACTCCCTATTAGCAATGCAAATGGAAATGGAAAAGAAAGAGAAAAAAAAGACAGTATATTGTTCCCAGAGGAACCCTCGCTAGTGGGTACTTACTCTGAGACAGTCCCCTGGAACTATTTTGTCCAAGCGCTGCTGTTTAGAGGTGCAAAACAACAAGAAAACTGGTGATTATCTAAAAGGATATCGGCTGACCGTGGACTAAGAATGGGTTAGCTGTGTCCTTGAGATCTTTGCACTTTACCTATTGACATCTTTTCAATATGAAATACAATGCATGCCTGTCAAACTTTTTCCATTTTCCAAAACAGGTGCATGAAGCCATTTAATGCTCACTTTCTCATCTCCTCTGCCCTCTTTGTTCCTAATCTTTTTTTAATCTTTTTGAATCCCAAACCCCATACTCATAAAAATACCATTTCACACTGAACAAATAGCCCTTTCTTTTCTTTCTTTTTTTTTCTTTTTTTTTTTGGCTATTCACACGTCTTATGTCTTTTTTTGTCTATAACCTGCCAGTCACCTTCATACAGTTGTACCTCTGACTTCATAGCACTTTTGTCTTTCAACCTGGCTGCTTTTATCTCCCTTGCCTGCATAATAGCTCGTGTATCCATCTTGCTGCCAATCTCTGCAGCCCCCTCTATTTTGCCCTTTAGCAGCCTGCAAGGTCTCTCTGTGTCTCCGCCAGGCTGTCAGACTCACTTTCTCAGACTCAGCTCTTGCAGACTGCGTTGACTAACAGAAACTCCTCAATGCTGGAAGTGACATTATGTGAAGAGCTTAGAATAAGTCCCAAATAAGACATACTTATAACTGTCATGGTCATGGGTCATTTGACCCAGTGTTTTGTGTTTATTTATTTTTTAAATTATTTTGTTGTTGTTATTATGATCCTTTGTTCTAGTTTATGTTGACTTGTTTATGTGTTTGAGTTTACACCCTTTGGTTCTGAAGAGGTTTGGTTTTGCGCTCCCTCTGTTTTGTGTCTGCTCATGTGTTCCCTCTGTTCTGTCTGTACCGCATCTCAGAGTCCAGTCTGTGCATTTCCTGTTTTATTTTGAAGGTCTGTGTCTTTTGTCAGTGTGTTCTGTTTGTGCTCTCCCTGTCTCGTCAGTGTAATCAGTGTCAGCCGTGTCTCCCAGCTGTTTCCTCTTAGCTCTGTTCACCTCTTGTATTCGCGTCTTCCCCTGCTCGTTGTCGCGTCGTAAAATCAACCTTCATCGTGTGATCCGTTAACCTGTTTGCCTGCCCGTTAGTTTATGTTTTCCCAGTATAGTTGTCTCCTGTTTAATCTGCAACTGGCAATAAAGCTGTTTGTTTTCAGTTTCACCCTTGCCTCCGTGAGTCCGCATTTTGGGTCCTTTTCCCTGCCTGCCTGCACACAGACAAGACAATAACGAATCTGAGTGACGCCAACAACCCAAGCAAAGTGACAACATTTAAAAAATGAACCTTGCTCTTATTTGACAATAGAAATCTGACCTTAATTGACAAAAAGATGCCAGTTTTGCTTTTATAGATAGATTATAAAATGCCATTCAGTCTTCCCTTCTCCTCCACTGCATTGAATAATCCTGCCAAAAGCAGGCTGGAGGTGAAAGGTGCGACTACGCTGGGTCTCGCTGCGGCTGCTGCCAAATTCTTTAAAGGCGTAAGCCTCTTCTCATATTCTAGTGTCAGACCTGTCACAGAGCGGTGCTCAAAGAGCAAGATAGAAAATACCCTTTGTTAATATTTTAACGGCCCTAAT
>NW_005187411.1:2649714-2676185 GCF_000239375.1 Pundamilia nyererei
TATAATTTGCATTTATATTTGCTATATCTGGCAATTTTTGCAGTTTATTGCCTACAAATGTATTAAACTATTAAATTTTCTTTTTTCAAGGGAAAAAAAAATCACAGTGGCGATTTAGAAATCGCAAAAACTCATGTATCAAATGGCATTACTGTGTCAAACATTTGAGGATGGAAATACATGCAACTTTTGGGGGGGTTTTGCTCATATTTACAATCATTTTCAAAGGACTCTCCATCAATCTGCTCTTTAAGTCTGCCCGCTGTTATCAGATCCAAACTCCTCTGTTCCCAATGTCAAACAAACAGTGTGGCATCACTGAGAGTTAAAAACTGTCTAAATTCTTTCATCTTTAATAAAATGATCTGGCTGCTCTTCCAGGTGTAACAATAATATTTAACATCCAAGCATCCATGAAAACAGGACTTGTGAAGATGAACAGAGTTAGAAGTTAGCAGGGAGTTAGCTCGCTAGTTCCCATCCAAAGATGATATACCATGTTCTGACTGAGGGATTTCTAAAAAATAAAAACGTACAGCTCTGCTATCACTTCGGACATAAATGAAGACAGAAAACGAAATATCAGTGATGTTTGTAGGGTTACTGAAGTTGCAGCAGCTAGCGTATGATACATGGTTAGCTTACTATTTTCCATTCAATAAAAGGTAACATGAGGGTTCTCGATGGTTAGAGAGACAAATGCAATCGCATTACAGGAAAAAGATGCTTTAAACAGACCAGACTTCAGTTAGGAGAACAACTGAGATAATCTATCCACAATATGAGGTTAGTCATTATTATACTGCTGCATGGTTTGGATTACTCATTATGAAAAATTCCTGAAATCTCTTTTAGCCTCAGAGTGATTCTTTCCTGACGCGATCAAGTATTTGGTGTCTGGCAAACCATCAAACCATGAGCTGTTAGGCAGTAGTTACATCGTAAGGTTTTAAAAACTGAACTTTAAAACATGCTACAGATGAATTGTGCTACTAAAAACCCAGAGAAGCCAACAGTGATCACTGAGTATTTTGTAGGGGCTTGTTCAGCTTTAATATATCAAGATATAAAGCATTAAAACACAAACACAAGACAACAGAGTTAATGAATGCAGAGTAGTTTGGACCCATAAGCAGGGTTCATATGCTATCACTTAGCAACCGGTGACATAAAATTACTAGTTGCAGACATCCTATCAAAGAGGTCTTTTGTGATCCTGAATTGTGCTTTTTCAGGTCTAAGAAAATGATTTAAGGGTCAACCCATGGGTGACCTAGATTGGTCCTCAATAAAAGTCTTTATTTTAGCTCAAACCATGTTACAAATCTGAAGTGTGGAGTAAAAGTAGCCCACCTCACAGTGTCAGTGCCAGTGAGGTCACTGTTTGGTGAGATTACAGGTGCACATTATCTGTGTTTTACTGGGTGAAAAACAACTGCAGCTTGAGATCGTAATGAGAAATATAGTCTGATATGAAGTTACTTTTCAAGTACCCAACCTGAACTCAAGCTGTTACAATAAATTGGTGTGGCAGTCTTTAAACTTCAGAAGTCTGCAACACGAGAAATGCATGGTGGAAAATCTTAAACTGTATCCCAGACGTGATTGGGATGCATGCGGTGGCACATCAAATGTGTGCGAGCGTGTGTGCGCACATCTGTCCGTCTGTCTGGTCCTGGCCTAATAGGGGCTCAGCCCACGCGTTGCTGACAGAAAATCAATGACCCACTCTGTAGGCCCAATACTTCCACCTCTATGTAGTGAGAGAGAGAGGAGGAGAGAGCGAGGTTGACCCACTGTAAACACTATGGATTCATGTCCAGGGCTTATGACAGAGTTGTCACACATCTCCTGTCACTGAATCTTGATTTCCATTGTGGACTCTAATCTTCCTGGGCTTTCATGCTTGCACGCAACCTTGAGAGCACACAAATTAGTACACCAGATGCACAACACCATTTGCACTACTAAAAAAGCATTAAGCTAGAGACTTGCAGTCTAACGTTCCCCCACTGGGGTCAGGTTAATCAGATTACCCACAACTTTAGTCATTAAAGACGCTTCTTGGGCAACAGAACAGATGAGGAACAATAAAAGAAAATGGAAAGAAGAGTTCCACGGAGTTAAACAGTAAAAGTGCAGATTGTGTACTGTCTTGTCTGCATTCTGGCAGTCAACTGTGGTTCTTGCTGAGTCTGAGACAAGGCACGTGGGAGCTGTGTGAAAATCTGCAGTGAAGGTGTGAGGACTCAAAGTTAAATTAGAATTTTAAGATAAGATAAAATGAAATTTTAATGATCCCTATGGGGGAATTAGTTGGGTACAGCAGCAAAAGTAATATGATTCGACAGCAAAATTGGCTATGCAGAACAAAGGGAAAAAGGAAAAAAAAACACACAATATCTTAACCCGAGTGGGGAGAGCCTCTGTACATGTATTGACTCACAATCACTGGACACTTTATTAAATATCTAATCAGTCAATCACAGCAGCAACACAATGCATTTAGGTATGGAGACAAAACAAGCTCAAACAGAGCATCAGCATGGGGAAGAAAGATGAGTTATGTGACTTTGAATGTGGCATGGTTGTTGCTGCTGGTATGAGTACTTCAGAACCTGCTGTGGCTTTCTCACACAACCATCTCTACACTTTTAGGGGACGGACTGAAAAAGAGAAAATATCCAGATCCAAACGACAGTTCTCTGAGTGAGAAAGCTGTGTTGATGACAGTTTCTGAGGAGAATAGCCAAACTGCTTTGAGCTCAAGAAGGCATTGGTAACCCAGATGACCAATCATTACAAATAAAGTATGCAGAAGTGCATCTCTTAATACAAGTACTCTGAAGCAGATGGGTTATAGCAGCAGAAGACCATAGCAGGTGGCACTCTCCCCAGCTGAAGCAGTTCAGAAGGCAAAAGGAAGTCCAGCCAGGTACTGGTAATGAAGTGGCTAGTGAGTGTACATCGCATTGCTAATATGTGCTGAATACAGTATGCATATGTGAGATGAAATGTCTCTGAATCTCAGCTGTAATAAGAATTCCCTGCTGTGTTTGAAACTGGTCGAAACATCGTTACTTGTTTTAAGAAAGGCCTCTTAAAATTATCACATTTTTACATGCAGTTCACAAAGCCTGAAATGATAAGGCTTATCTGCAGTAAGGACAGGCAGAGTAGTGGCTTTGTTGCAGAGCCAAGACAGTTCACAGAGAAACACTTCATGGTGGCCGGACGGGTGAACAAATGTCGCACTGACATCGGAGATTGTGATGCTTGTTGGATTTTTCCTCCCTGAAGTTTTTCCTGTAACTATGATGCTCTCACTAAACCTCAAAGGACATGTCCGAGCTATTTAAAAAAAAAAACAAAAAAAAAACATGGATTTTGGCATTCTTGTAAGGCGTCACATGAGAAACTCATTATACGCTTTCATATCTGAGCATGAAGGTCTGGACTGCTGTTTGCCATCTTTGCAGGGCTTACATGCCACTTTCCAGTCTTTGTGCTAAGTTAAGTGAGCGGGAGGGTATCATTCTTATCAAATAACTCACTGCCACAAAGCAAATAAATGCATTTCCCTCTTTTTCTGCAGCGCTGATTTGTAATCATTTTGAAGGCTTTAAAGGCAATGACTTTCCGAACCAACTGGATCAGGCTGAATTGCGTTTGGTTTTCTGATTAATGGAATGAAAATGTAATATAACAGAAGAGAAGTGACCAGAACTGAACTAAACTGAGCATAATGAAATGGAACAGACTGGAGTGGATAGAGGCAGGAGAGCAGAATCAAAAGGGAAGGACCAAAACAGTATGTTGTCGAGCAGAACAGATCGCCATACAGCGGATTAAAACGGAGCAAAGCGAAATGGACTGAAATATACAAACAGGGATGCCACAGAAGAAAACAGAAAGCCAAGGACAGAATAAATAAATGTTAAGAATAAGTAAACACTAAACAAAGCCAGAGCCCGGCAGGGCAGGGCAGAAGAAATGGAATCAGGCGGCCTAGAGGAGGTCAGCCGACTCCCGCCGCAAGCTCTGTCTCCCGCTGTTGTGTGGATTTCCCTGCGAAATACTGGATCACATGGTAATCTCAGTCTAATACACAAATCCCCAACCCCAATCCAATCAAACCTAATACTCCCACTGGGCCAAGCAAGAGCCACCCACCCGCCATCCCCCCCATCAGCTTCATCAAACACCAACCTCGCTCGGCACTTCTGAGAGGTGGAATCTCCTCGTCAAAGCGGTGTAAGTGTATGAAAGGATTTACGTATTTGGCACTGGAGGGTGTAGCGCCCATGTCAAAAAGCTTTTGAGGAAATGTTTTGCTCTGTAAAATAACATCTTTTTATTTGAGGTGTTTGGATGAAATGGGAGTGAAGGTTCAATACTACAAGACTCAGATCAAACGGCATATGTAGAGTCACAATATGTTTCATTTTAATTCACATAAATGCAGGAGAGAAATAGTGTGGACTTAAAACACACACAGGGATATAGCATGTGTGTGTAACTGTGTGTCTGTGTGCACGTAATGCCCAGCCGGCAGTGTTTAATGCTGTCCCAGAGGGTTTTAATCCAGATTATCAGGAGTATAAAGTCACCGAGTCTCCCTCTCAGCTCAGCCTAGTCTAACGCTTAGCGTCCACACACAGACACACAAATCTCCTCACTCTTGCTTTCCCTTTTTCAATCTGTCTCACACACGCTTGCATACACAAAAGGGGGGTTGGAGGATTGGGAAGGGGTGGGCCTTGGTTGGATTATCCTCTAGGGGGTGCTGTGTATCCAGAAACAAAGCCTCATCCTGGTTGGTGTGTCTGAAGCAGACGATGTCTCCTCATGGCTGCGATTCAACACGCTGCGTGAAGACCTCAGATCAGCCGCATTCAGCTTGACCCATTTCAGCATATTCACAATGTTACTGTTGACTCGTTTTACATTTCTATGATGCCTTCACCCTGCAAATCCTCTTTGTCTTACAAGAAATAAACATCTGATCCCGTGACATAACAACCGAGGCATATATATCCAAACAGTACCAGTTATCCATAGCCGTTTAGGTCATAAGCAAATGCCAGAATTCCCATCCACCTTTGAGGCAGCCGCTCCATCATTTACATACAGCAGTGTGATCTGCATATCGACCAGTTGGTCTGGATTCATTTCAGTGTGTTTAATCTGAGAGCGGAGATTGATGCTTGCAGCAGGGTAGGCTGGTCCGTGTATGTTTCCTCATATTCCCTCGCTCACTCAGACATTGCAGTGACAGGCAGTCTGATTGGATCACAACCAATCATTTTCCACTCAAATAGAGAGCAAATGAAATGTCTCTGCTACATGCAGTGCTGTGCATGGTTAGGATCCAGTAGGCACAGAGGCCCTTCCATTATTTTCCTCTGTAAATACAGCGAATATCTGTATAGTTTCTTGCTCTTCGTCTTCTCTTTTGCTGTATTGTTGCTTTCCCCTCTGAGATCGCACTACCTCTAGGTTTTTCTCCCCCTCTTTCGCATTCTCGCTGCATGCATGTTTCTGTAAATTAGGCTGAAAATGGAAGATTAACCTCTGGAGATGAGAAGCTTTCTTAATGCGCTCTGTTCCTCTCGCTCCTGGTCTCTTTTCAGTAAACCACTGCATTACAATATTATTTAATGGGAGCATCTAATTGGAATCAGCTGGAAAGCAGAGAAACTGGGTGGCCAAACCTTTTACTAGGCTGTTAGATTCAAACATGGAGGATTATGCTCATTAAAACACTCTAGTGCTCAATTTATTTTGTGTGAAAGTGTGTGTGTGTTTGTCAAGACAGATGAGGCGAGTGGGGAGTTTTCTGGGAATTTGCATGTGCATCATTCATGGTTGCACAAGTTACTTGACCTCATTATTTCACCTAATAATTGAAAATTGTTCCCAAAACTACATTTTTCCAGCATTAAACATTTGAATTATCAGTGGATTGTCATTCTATGGGCCTTTGTTGCATTTTGTACCTCTAAAAATGTTCCAGCTAACTTCCTGTATAGTTTACTGGCTTCAGCGTGGGTCCCTCTGCAATCAAAATGAGTAAATAGACCGAGTCCTTGTTTGCTGCTCCTTTAAACAATTACAAAGGAAGCTTTTTTAGCAGATGTGGGCGGCCTTTTCTGGTTCTGTTCAGTGTGAACGTTGCATTGCAATCCTACAGTAGGTGTTGCAATGCCTAAATTACAGCGTAAACCCTCTTTTTTTCCCTTCTATTGTATTTGTGTTAAAAAAGAGCACTGATTCATAAAACATGTAGAGAAAGCATGTAAGTTGTTTCGTTACTACACACAGCAGCAACGACTAAATATAAATAAAATAATGAATAAAAATCGGCCAAGTCACAGATGATTGTCAGCTGGTTTTGTTTTTACAGGGTCGTGCAGTCTTTTCACCATTGCTTTGTGCAAAATGCTATTAGCTTCAATTTTAATGTCAATATAATAGAACAATAAATCAAACAACTGTTTATACTGTGTGTGTGTGTGTGTCTCCTCCCCAGCATGAACTCTTTTGGTTAAGTCAGACAACTACAGCTCATTCAGAACTCTGCTGCTCGAGTCCTCACTAAGACCAAAAAAGTGGACCACATCAGTCCAGCTCTGAGGTCTTTACACTGGCTGCCTGTCCGTCAGAGGATAGACTTTAAAGTTCTGATGCTGGTCTATAAAGCTCTGAATGGTTTAGGACCAAAATACATCAGTGACCTCCTGACCCAGTATGAACCTTCCAGGTCATCTGGATCCGGTCTTTTATCAGTTCCCAGAGTCAGAACCAGACACGGAGAAGCTGCATTCAGCTTTTATGCTCCTTATATCTGGAACAAACTCCCAGAAAGCCTCAGATCAGCTGAAACACTCAGTTTATTTAAATCCAGGTTGAAGACTCACCTGTTTTCAGCTGCATTTGAATAAAGCACCAAATCCACACTTTTAAGCTTAAATTTCCAAACTTACATTTTAACTACTGATTTTATCTACTGCTCAGATTTTATGTTTTGATTTTATATAATGTTTTGTTTGTTTGTTTGTTTGCTTTTTAATTAGTTAGTTCGTTTGTTTGCTTGTTTTAATCAATTTTAGATCATGCTTTTTATTTGTTTTTGTTTTTTAATGTCTCTGTAAAGCACTTTGAATCACCTTGTTGTTGAATTGTGCTATATAAATAAACTTGCCTTGCCTTGCCTTGCCTTAAACTACTCCACGTACCAGTGCCAGTAGATGAGCTGCTTTGGAACTTCTTATCTCTTCAATTTAATGTTGTGTTTAGCAGAGTGGCTCCACTGAGAGGTAATATTGGCTGGTTGGTCCATTATTTTGGTCCAGGTCAAAAAATCTGAATACAACTATTGGGTGAATTGCCATGACATTTTGTACACATTCATTGTCCCTGGACAATAAATTTGATTTGTGCTATCACAGGATTTTCCTTCGCTGACATTTTTTTGGTTTATAGAGAAATGTCTCCACAAATTTTGGACATATAGGCATAACATTTACTGTTGCTATTCCTTGCAGGATGAATTCTAATGTCTTTGGTGGTTTATTAACTCTCTACAAGAAGCCTACTTTTAA
Organism: Pundamilia nyererei; assembly: GCF_000239375.1. Lineage (NCBI taxonomy): Eukaryota > Metazoa > Chordata > Actinopteri > Cichliformes > Cichlidae > Pundamilia > Pundamilia nyererei. Next base: position 2,657,319 of record NW_005187411.1, read on the forward strand.
TTTGCTCAGCGGACTTATGACCAATCATCTTGTCCAATCATCTTTGTAGTGCTAATCAACATGCAAATATGCTAAAACTAAGATTATGTTATCATGTGCTTGTCAAAATATAAGACTTACAATCCTGTAAAAGACTGTAAACTGTATATAAAGAGTTAATATTCACCTTGCAGTCTCAAATCAACCAAGCGTTCTCCTCGACCCCAAAAAATGTGAACATCCAAAATGATTACTTTTGCTTCACATATCAAATACTTTTCAAGATATGTTTTTGAAAAATGGACCAGTGACCCACTTTCAGGTCTTTTTCTTTTTTCTTTTTTTAAAAATCTGGCAATATTTCAATACTGTATCTCAGAAACTATCAAAGATAAAAGTTTGAAAGTTAAACTGATCTTTCTTACCATCAAAATGATTCAGTGTCTGTAATTTGGGATGCATTCATTAAGTATTGGCTGGTTAAAAATATAAATAGTAGTCCAATGCTCCTGAAAATTTTGAGCGCATATTAACCAAAACTGCAAACTGCCAAAGACAACTAGTGATGATTTTTGGATAGCATGTAGGTGAACTGCTGTAAAACTGTAAAATAAAGCATGTAGAATCCTTTTAACCTAAAACTCTTAGTTGCAAAAGTTTAGCTTTCATGCTGGATAGAGCTAATATGACAACACTACAAAAACATAAATAACAGGAGATTTCTGGAAAAAAATCTGGATTTTTCAGATGGAAATGAAGCAGTCATCTTGTTAAAAAAAATTTCATTTTCAAGGCCTACCCTACCTACCTACCATTTGAAGCCAGGAAGAGTCTGATAATTTATGTAAAAATAAACTAAGAGGCACAAAAATACATTTATTTAATAAATTATCTTCTCAGGTATGACTAGAATAGTTAAAATAACACTCGGTAGCTTCGGCAATCTCACAAGAATTCCAAGAATTCCCTGACATTTGTGAGTCTTTATACTGAGACTAAGATTATTATTCCTAACTTTGTTGTAATGGTTACTATAGTTACTATTCTCTTACCGATAAATGAAAAAACTACAGCGAAAAAGAAGCTTAAAATACGCCGGAGAAATCGACCGCACTGAACAGGTCGATCACAACAGTCGATGCTATGTGCAGTTACAGCTGCAGGGACGCGCGTATCAGGTTATGATGTAGGTGTTTGCGTGCCTACACCACCTATTACATTTCGAGAGGAAGCTTGTAGATGAGCTGCCATTTTTTTCCTCCCCTTGTCTTCCGTGGTTTGTTAGTGAGTTGATGTGTAAAATTATAACTTTTCTTTTGAGTAAGTTAGTCAGCTGAAGGGTTTTTGTTTTAAGTCGCAGCTGGGGTTTTTTTTGTAATGTTGGCCTTAGCTCTCCCTGAAGCTAATTTATTCTTCCTTTTTCAATATCCTGGCAATAAACTATTTCAAACTGACCCAAACAGTCTCCTGGTTTTCCCCATCTAGTACTGTGTTATTCTCTTTACCCCTACACCAACCTGCAGACGTAACAAACATATTGACCCTACAAGAATAGCTTCTGGATCCAAGCCTTGGCTGAGGTTTTTGAACACGCTGCAGTGCCTTGTCCCTGTTGTGGATGGTATTATCTCAAACACTCGTTTGGTTGCGCTTGTATTTGTTGCTTCTTTTTTTTTTTTTAAAGAAAACATAAAATCAAACTGCAAATGTTTCACAAAGGTATTGTAGTTTCTGCCAGGCTTGTAAAACTGCCAGAAATTCAAAATCTACTTCACTACCCATCATTTCCTGGAAGTTTTCTATGAATATTACTTAACCTGAATTTCTGCAGAAATCTACAGTCCTTTGTACAGTTGAAAATCGCTGCTTAAATGCAAGGCATAAACAGTTGTTGATTTTTTTAATTGGCCATATGCCAACTGGGACCTTTATTGAAAATAATTTCACCTCCACACTAAAGCTTCTAAGAACCATTGCCAGATCTGTGTGTTTACTAACTCTCCAAACCCCCCCAAATATTTGCTGCATCATTTAAATTATAGCATTTTCATCTTCCCCTATATAGCTTTACTGCTAACATCTAACTCTGTTGAACCTTGTAATCCTCTTGGTCACAGATGCCTTGATGCTGCGCTTGAGTGCAACACCTGGCAAAACAGCTACACTGATCACTCTGTTGGAGTTGAAATCACGTGCACCAATTTTTACTCTTGGTATCTGCCTGCTTTTGGGATCTGAGTGTTAGAACCCAGAAACAGCAATTAGCTTAGACTTAACCAGTAAATTGTCATTATGAGCTGTGTTAGGGAGCCGAAAGCACTGCTGTGCATAAGTGAAACCTCACAGATCTTCAGCGAAACAGCAGCGATGTTTATCCTGTTCAGATTATTTCACTGCTTATCATTAGAGACCAGGTCCTGTGACATACTTGTTTATGGTGAACCCTGCCTCTAGCCCAATGCTAGCGTGAATGAGTTTCAGCGGCCCATTGTGGGTTTCTATAGAATAAAGTCATGTCAAACTCATTTTAGTTTGTGGTCCACATTGGGCCCACTTTGAGCTCATGTGGGCCAGACCAGTGAAACGGCTCTTTCTGCCAGTGTAGAGAAATTAAATACATATTTAATCCCCGAGGCTATAACATTTATTAAAACACAATAAAAAGTCTTAGATTTCTAATCTTTTTCACATTTTATTTTCCATTTAATTTCATTTGGAGTCTTTCTAGGGCCAATTCTGGCCCCCGAGCCTCATGTTTGACACCCCTGGATTGGACAGATGACAGCAGAGACTGACAGGCAACCACAAAAATATCACGTTGGTGCAGCTGTTTTCTATGCTTACGTACTGATAGTATGCTTTCATTACAGATAATAACTTTGGCTTTAGTTGTTAATAGCAGTTAAACACTTAAAAGACAAGGTGAAGTGTTGCTCAAACAAACACACAAACCTCGACCCACACCCACCCGCACACACACACACAAACTGCTCTCAGGTTATTACAGGGTGTCATTATTTAATTCTTGCTCATTAAATGCTCCAGACAATGACAAAGCGCCTCAGTCTCTGACAGCCTCTTTGTTAACCCTCTCCCTCTTATCTCTTTCCGCCTCCTATTCTCGCCCCTCTCTGCTCCGCTTTGTGTCTATTGTATGACACTCAAGGACGATTTGACGGCATCCCCAGCCACCACTTAAACATCCCTATTCATCTCCAAGTAAAACCTGCACGGGAGAGAGAAATACCAACTCAAACTGTCGAGAGAACAATTTGCGAAAGCCTTGGAATGTCAGATACCTCTCGCCACTTACTGGTAATATAAAACTCACGCTGATGGAGACAACGCTGATGGCATTGGCGGCGGAGACAGTGGTGATATAAGATGTCATAACCCTGTGTCCTTGCGCCGAGTGTTTCAGAAGCATCAATCTGTTTGACCTTTATCCGGGACTCAAGCCTGTCTACACTCAAATTTTTCCTCTCTATTTCTTTCACTCTCTCCTGGCCTGCCCTGACAATGATTGTTACAAAGAGTGCTGGGAGTCTACATGTGTGCCCGTGCGAGCGAGGGCGAGAAAGATCGAGGAAGATGGAGAGACAGAGAGAGGCTGCCCCTGAGTGCATTCGCGTAAGAACTGGGGGCCACCTGAGAGCAACCGAGCACAGAATAGCGAAGATGAGAGAAAATGAAGAGACAAAAGCACTTCCCTGGTGTAATTATGCTTTCATTTCATGGCCAAGTATCCACATGATGTGCCCTGCATGCAGAGACACTCATTAGGGTTATGGCACATCAGGAATATAACTGGCATCTGCCTGTTGAGAGCAAGAAAAAGTAGATGCACTGTCAGGGTGCGACTTCGAAAGCAGCGCCAGTAAAAGATGCAGGGGTTACAACTGTGCAGTGCGGCACAACGGCGAGCACATAAAGAGCACGCTCTCACATTTGCATGCATACAAACAAGTTTTTTCTTTTTTTTTGAGCAAACATAGCTGGTATTATTCTGCTAATAATGACCGTTCTAGTGGTTGTTTTGATGACTTTTAGGGCAAGTTTTTTCCCCTCGTTTTTCATTTCGGGGAGTAAATATCAAATTTTTGGATGAGCACAGTCTCTCCTGTGATGCTCATGAAAGGAAAACACCAGAGCAAACAACAAACCCTCTCAAAGCATTACTACAAATACAAACAAAGCTCAGAGCGAATCCACAGAACTTACCCTGCATCAGAGTAGAATTCCCCCTGCGTCCCCTCTGCTAGTAAAGCAGTCGGTTCCTGATGCTTGGATCAATGTTGCAACAAATAACTCTAATATGTCTGACTGTGAGCGCTGTCATGCCCTACCTTATGCACCGCTGAAGAAGAATGGGATGTTAATGTGGTTAAATATGCGCTCTCATTACTGCTGGCAGGGACTCACTTCATTAACAGCCCCCTGCTAATGTGCCACTTTACTTTTTTTGTACTTTTTGTGTGCGTTCGCCAGTCTGTGTGTGTCACTGGCTTGTGATACGTGAAGAGAGAGATAGAAAAGTTGTGTGATGGAAAAGTGCACGTCTGCGCTCCAAACACAGTGTACAGGTGTTTGAATGCAGGCATGACAGAGGATGAAACAGACATCTGTGTGCCTGCGGTTCTGCAGTATTAACTAAATAAGCAAACTCCAAAGCTGTCAGATATTGATCAGTCCGCAATTTGTTCTGTCTTATGTAGTCCTCATCCACATATCCTCCTTTGTGAGTCATTGGGATGTAATAAGGGAAATCAATGAAAAAAAATAATGGCTTCCATGTAGATTCACCTCAACAGAATCACTGATATTTAGTATATTCTTATAGCACTTTAGCACCAAAAGCATTACAATTCACCCAAGCACATTTATTGTCAAAGTGCTTTCTATCTAACATTCATGCATCCCAGAGCATCTCCGGGTTAAGACTGGAATAAACCGCCAAACCTTCCAAGGAAGCAATGAGGTCCTGAAACACATAAAACCCTCTTCTTGTCATATTTTAACACACGGTGTGTATCATCTTTGGGTCATTTTCAGAGACACAGTGATACCCCTTTAGGGTTGTTTTACTTCTCAATAAACAACCAAGAACAAAGGAGCTCAAGTCCTGTACAAGGCCATGTTTTCTGCCCTTATTTTCCTTTAGTTTTTGACTTTAAATTTGAGAGTTAATGATGTAGCTATGGTTAGAGGAAAGATAACTGGTTAAAATAGATTTGTTTGCAAAGTTAACGGTATGTTATCAAGGTTATCTTGCATTTCCTTTGTTGCCATGCTTGGGCGTCCATGGTTACCACAATTACATGTCATAATGAAAACATCTCACAACTGCTGATTTAGAGTTTTTGTGTGACTGCTAAGTTTACCTAACAAGCAGGAGATCCTTGGTTCAGTCCTGTGAGGAGACACGAGGTCTTGGGGGGGATCAGGTGTAAAAAGCTTTCTGTTGTGAATAAAGGGCTTTTATACTGTATGACCATGATGAAATGAGACTAGGTTTGATTTTACAGAACAGTCATGGCCAAAGGATTTTATACACTTTGCTGCTTCAATTTTTATTCAGATTGCTTTTTTTGATGTTTTTTTTCTGCCTCTATGATACAATGAAAAGAAATTGTAAGCGTTTCATTAGTTTCAAAAACTTTTATTGGCAAATAAATCAAATTTACTCAAAGAGTCGGCCTTTACAGTGTTGACCCTTCTTTTTTATAACTCCGGCAGTTCTCTGTGACATGCTGGATATCGGTTTCTGGGCCAAATTCTGATTGATGGTGATCCATTTCTGCCTTATCAGTACTCAAAGCTGATCATAGTTTGTGGGCGCCCCTCTTTTTAAAGATTGACCTCTGATTCTTGATTGGATTAAGATCCGGGGAGTTTGACGATCTCCAAGAAAGCTAGTTATCAGTTTTGCCTTATGACACGGTGCTCCACACTCAAAAAAATGAAATTGGATGGTTGTTACATGCATAAGATCCAAACTTGTAATTTGAACTAAATAATGCCATGTTTCTATGGTGAACGTAATTAAATCATGTAGCATCTGCATGAAATTCAGCAACTTAATTTGTTCTTGTTGAGATGACATCATACAATCTAGTAAGAGTGGCTAGATCCAGGCAACCAACCACTCTTACTAGATTGTATGATGTCATCTCAACAAGAACAAATTAAGTTGCTGAATTTCATGCAGATGCTACATGATTTAATTACGTTCACCATAGAAACATGGCATTATTTAGTTCAAATTACAAGTTTGGATCTTATGCATGTAACAACCACCCAATTTGATTTTGGGGGTCGACTCACGAAATTCACAAGATCACATTAGATGTCAAACCACAGGAAAATCACTGGGGTTACAAGAGGAAGACAACCACACCACGTGTATGCTGTTACTATTTCTTATGGTTTAACTTGTCAAGAACAACAACATAAAGCATCATCAAGCATAGCTTTCCTACTTTTGTTAAGTCTGTATTGACAGATTAATGCCATGGTGGTTCGTGCTGTTGCCTCAGAGCAAGAAGATCCTGGGTTCAAATCCACAATGTGGTGAAGTTTGCAGTGGGTTCTCTCTGTGTACTCTGGTTTCCTCCACAGTTAAAAGTCATGCTGTAAGGGTAACTGGTTATTCTAAATTGCCCAAAGGTGTTAAAGTGCAAATGATTGTTTGTCTCTGTATGATTGACTGGCGACCTGTCCAGGATGTACCCTGTCCCTCTTACCCTATCACTTCCGCAGCCCAGATAAAGCTAAGAAGATGGGTGGATTGGAAGTTGCTGTAAATCCATTGATTTTTTTTGGTTGAACATTACTTAATATGAATACAACATGTACTACAGACATAAGTTACATTTCATTCATTCAACAAGATTATCATTGGTGTAACAAACAAATATTTTACTAGTTCATGTAACAAGACTGATTTTTGATGTGCCAAACTGTTTAAACAATATAAGATGGATTTAAATAAATGTAATTAGACTAACGTGGTGCAAACATGTTGATTGAACAAAAGTCAAATTAATTGAATGTTAATGTTAATATTATGTTAAACCTACACACATATATTGTGTTGAGACAACACAATCAAGATGGATTAATATAACATGATTTGTTTAGATGGAATATAAGTGGCAAGATAAGATTACATTCATCCAATGAATTCTTTTTTTGAGTGCATCACCCTGGAAAATGCACGGATTGTCACCGCTATTGGCCCTGAATGGCTGTTTTTTATACCAGTCTTTGTACACGGCAGGGTTCTGGGGCAGAACTGTGAGTAAGGCATGGGTGTGTAGCAGCCCTACATACGAATAGTTTCAGAATGCTTTGCTGTTGGCACAACAGAGGATTCTTGTGATGCTCGTCACTTTTGGCCACATGAGTGCATTCATTTTTGTTTCCCTTACTTTGCCTGCATTCCACTGACCTACACATTGATTTAGGTTAATGCAGACTAACCCCTAAATACAACTCATGATTACAAAGATATTATCTTAGCCTCGACCTTATTCCAAGCATCAAACCAAACTTTAGTGCTAAATGTGAGAATTTAGTCCTTTTAGTCTCCAAAGGATAGCTAGGTTCCCACATTTTGACTATTTAAAGAGATTTATGTCCCCACAACATGACTAATACGAGCTCACACTCTCAGGCACACACTCAGAAACACATGCACACATACCTCTCTCACCAGTGTCTGGGATTCTGGCAGTTAATGGGGCGGCAAATGAGATTGTTACTGATGTGTGGTAGCGAGTTGAGCGAAGGTGTGGAGGTGATGGAGGGAGACAGGAGGAAGACAAAGAAGAGCCGAGGGGAGGCAAATGGCGTGAAGATGTTGTGATGCAAATTAGAAACTTTTGCATGTTTCAAATGTAGGTTGGGGTCCTGAAAATAGACTTCTGGGTAACTTTCATATTCCTGTAAAACAGGTGTGAAGCTAAAATAACACAGAGAGCAGCGACTTTAACTTAGAGACTCAAGTTTGCAGGTAAACTCGGATTATATTTTTTAATGATTCTGTGATATAATGATAAACAGTTGTAAGCATTTTAAAGTTTCAAAGGCTTTTGTTGGAAAATAAATGCATGCAGAGAGGCAGTATTTACAGTGTTGACCCTTCTTCTTCATAACTTCTGCAGCCAAATCCTGATTGATTGCAATCCATTTCTGTCTTATTGGTGCTCAAAGCTGATCACTGAACTCAGCTTCAGCTTTGAGTTTTGCTCGTCCACTCGCTCAAATTCTTGATTGGATAAAGATCTGGGGAGTTTGCTGGCAATGGATCTAAAATGTTAATGTGATGGTCTCTCAGTCAGTTAGTTATCACTTTTGCCCTGTGACATGCTGCTCCATCAAGCTGGAAGATGCATAGATTATCATCACTAGTGCGCCTGGATCTCTGAAAGAAGTCTTTGAAAACATTTTTTAAAACCATTTTACACATAAACGACATTTTTTAAGCACTTTAAAGGGAAAGTGAGCTCTAGCAGACTGTGTTTCTCCTGTTGTAGCGCTGCAGTCAGTCACTGTATGTCTGTGACTGCACAGATACCTCTTGCATGCATAAATAAATACAGGATGCATTGTTTCTCCACTTGAAATGAAACCCGAAAAAAGGCTGATTTAGTTTTATGACGATTCTGTATTCCCTCCCTGCTTTTTCCCATCACTCAGATGTATATTGTGACCCACGTCTTATGCCAGGGTGACTCATCTTAATTGCTGATTGCCTCTTCTCCTCCATTTGTCTCTTCCCTCTTGTTGCTGATCCTCAGTTACTGTAACACTGGCCACCGAAATAACGTTCCCCCCGAGAGGCTGGGTTAGGGGTTACAAGAGAGACTTGGCTGTGTGCAAAAACGTCTCCCTTGGGGGCCTCTATTTTCCTGCAGGTGGTGAATGAAGGGGAAGAGCTATCCATTTATATCACTTAATCCACGGGACACACTATTAGAGTGCTAGACAGGAGGAAAACTCACACGTCGTTGCCTACCACACACACCCACACTGTGCTTAAGTGTACTATTTCACGTGTATGTGCATTAATGCCTTCTAAATATGCATTGTTGTGTTATTAGTGAAGTCATAGATTTGAATATCAATCACACCGATTTTTTATTTTGGAATTGTATTGACACATTAACTGTGTCCAAATTCACAATGCAGTTGTCAGAATCCATTAATCTTAGTCTTTCTTGTGTCAACGTTTGTCTTTTCATTGCTTTTTGTATGCACGGTTTAATGTTCACACTCGTGTTAGTGAGTGTAATAGCATACATTACTGTGCAGCTGATTGTGTACTTTCTATTGACTGTGTAATATGACGTGACACACGGGCATTTCGTTTTTCTTTGTCATGACAGCAGCAACGCCTCCCACTCAGTCCGGAATGTATGGCTGACTGTGCTGGTTGTGTTTTTTTTGTCATCGCTTCTCTCAGTAATCTGCGGGACTGCACATAACAAATGTCTTCAATCTGTTGTCTAATCATGGCTCAAACCAAGGGAACAATAACACGCCGACATCATACAGCAGATTACGGTGAATCTGCTCTGCTCTCGCAGGGCTTTGCCGAGCTGTTCCGCCGCACTTGGGGGAGGAAAGGAGTCGGAATTTAATAGAATATTCTCAGGTATCACTAATCTGGTTAGTTTCTCTGACAATTCCTCTTCCCTCCAAGTTAAGGAAATGCAGATTGTGCCACTCTAACTTTGAGAAAGTAGAGCTTCATATTTTACAAATAGCAATCATAATAAGATGCAATTCAAGCAATGCAATTTAGGATGAAAAACAGCTATAAAGACGAGTCTCTGAATAATTTCTCCCACTGCTTTTGTCATTATTCCCAGAAAGATGACAGTGTTCGTTTGACGTTCCATTTACAACGGGCTCCTACTGTGGCTGAAAATACAGTTCATTTACATTTAGTTATCAAACTCAAACATGCACAAAATGAATGAGATCCATTCACGCGTAATACATTTAATATTAAAAACGACCGGCACCATATTTTATCTGTATGACCACGCCTTTGGCTTATAACAACCTTTCCAATCTCAGCCCTGCAGAGTCCAGATGTCACTCAGCTGCAGCACTATTACGAAAAATATCAAACAGGGAGTTGAATCAATTGGATGTGGTGTAATGATGTAATCAATATGCATCATGTTCTGTGTTTCTCATATGGCATTTAATCATACTAATGGCTGTTCTTTAAAGTGGTAAGTGAAGCATGATGACACATCTCAAATGCTACACTTGTCCTCTCGCTCTGGTTTAGCTTCAGCTGAACAAATTGACTGTATGCAGTGAGCGAGGCAGCGCCGTGACCTTTTCCCCAAACAGTTCTACAGTACAGCCCGCCTAGAGTTTGATATCTACTGTGTACAACTGAAAAAGATACTGGTTGAACTGACAGCCGACTCCTCTGTTTCTCCTGCAAATAAATCTGTACGTCCTCCGTCCTGCCTCCCCCCCCCCAACCGTACCTTTCTGAATCCACTTGTAGTAGACCCCCAACCAATAAAACGTGATCTTCATAAGTCTTGAGGGGAGAGGTGGGCTAAGTTTGGGGAAATTGCTGCATGGAAAAGGCAATATATGGAATTAGAGATAAGAGAGAGCCGAGGGAACTAGCTGAGGATATTGCCTGCTTAAGGCTCTGATTTACACTCTGGATACGGGGACCGGAGAGGAAAGGGAAGCCCTGAGCCAACTGTTGGCTACAGACATTAGTATATATGGTTAGTAATTAAAATTTCCCACACTGTAATGATGTATTGGTAAAATTAAATTTAGCTGGCTGGCAGATTGTGTTAGAAATATTACTGAAAAATGAAATGACAGCTCATTCAAGCGCGAGATTGCCACCAACCAGACACACCTTAGAGGTATAATTTCTTCATCTGCCAGCTTTTACTGTTCCTCCAACACTTACATCCTCCTGCGCATCTCACTTCAGCCATCCTGTCCCCCAGAATCCACAAATATTTGATCTGACATCCTACAAACATGCAGTGACGACCAAATGAGGGACAAAATGGGTTTTGTACTCCGTGGCGAGATTCGGCGCCACCTGATTTTAAGACAGGGTTGGTGAGGTGTCATGTTCACTTCTTCAGTGCTCAACCTGTTTCTCTCAATTTATCTCTCAGCAGTATATTGGATAATAAATGGCATGACATTCAATCAGCATATTTCTGCATCCCCGCGGTATGTGCTTTTGTGTGTGTGTGTGTGTGTGTGTGTGTGTGTGTGTGTGTGTGTGTGTGCGCGCTCTCTATGTGCATACAGTATATTGTAAACTTGATTGATGGATGGATGACGATGGAGGTGTCACGCAAGGACTGCTGTGCATTTTTTTATTTGTCTGCCTGGAAAATGATGCATGCCTCAGATTTGTCCCTACTTAACCCACACACTGATCTATACTTGCACATGATGTGTATACCCACTAAGGAACACGAACACTGTTTTAGCGCAGTCGCATCGTGCATATTGTGTGTTTTTGCCCAGTAGCAGACAGGATAGGCCCATGATGAGGGAGATGTATCGATCACCGAGCAACAGGCAATGTCACTGAAACATACCTAATAGATACTACAAATAAAACACCCATTCCAAAGTTGGAACGCTGTGTAAAATGTAAATATAAACAGAATGCAACGATTTAGTAGCTCCGCAGTGTTTCCACATTTGCCTAACACGGAAGACAGAGAAAATGTTCAAACTGAGACATTTTAAAATTTTATGTGGCAACTCAAAAATGTTGGGACATTGGCAACAAACAGATTAAAAAGTATGCGGTAATAAAAAAGAAACAGCTGGAAGAATATTGTGCAACTAATTAGATTAAATGGCAACAGGTTGACATCTTAGAGGGGCAGAATTTCTCAGGAATAAATAAGGACAGAGGTTCACCAGTCTGCAACAAACTGCATCTACAATTTGTTGCACAATTTCAGAATAATGGTCATTAACATAAAATTATGAAGACTTAAATAGTTCATCTACAGGACACAAAATGGGACAAGGCTGAAAATCAGTATTTGACCCCTGTGAACTTTAATTCCTCAGGCAGCACTGCATTAAAAACAGGCTTGATTCTGTCATGGAAATCCCTGCAGGGGCTCAGGAAGACATATGTGAACGTGATCCTGAAACACTGCTGTCTTCTCCGGACCAAAGCTCATTTAAAATGTCCTGATGCAAAGTGGGAAACTGTTCTGTGGTCAGACAAATTCAAATTTGAAATATGTTTTCAAAACATGGACATCGAGAGGAAAAGAACCATCTGCCTTGTTATCAGTGTGTACCTAAAAGGCCTGCATCTCTGATAGTACAAGGGTACATTAACGCCTATTGAGTTGGCACCTTGTGCACTTAAAAAAGTTCCATCAGCGATGAAAGTGTCATACAGGTTTGGGAGCAACATATGCTCCCAAACAGGTGAGATCATTTTCAGGGAAGTCCTTGCATATTTCAGCAAGACAATGCTAAACCACATACTGCGTCTATTACAACACCATGGCTTCATAGTAGAAGTCCAGGTGCTGAACTGGCCTGCCTGCAGTTCAAACCTTTCCATCACTGAAAGCATTTGGTGCATTATCACACAAAAAATATGACAAAGAAGTCCATGCATCCAGGATCCTACATCAAGCAAGAATAGGACAACATTCCTCTCCCAAAAGTCCAGCAGCCTGTCTATTAAGTTCCCAGATTTATATTAGATAAAATAAAAATAATTGATATGGTTTATTGTGATTAAATATGGGTTTATGAGGTTTGCAAATCATTGCATTCTTTTTTTATTTGCATTTTCAACCCATTTTGAAATTTGGGAGATGGAATTAACTTGACATTTTTAAGGATGTCAGGCTCTTAAATCATTGCAAATGACTTTAGGGTCTTATAGTTGGCAGCTTAATGTTCTTTGAGATGCATTGTTTGTGAAATTTTTATAGCCAGAGTCAAGCTCCTCTTACTCAAATGGGAAATGAACAGTATCCAATTAAAGTGCAAGGGACAATTAGCAGTAAGAGAAAACCAAGAGAAAGTAGTCATATGTATGTATAAAATATCATCCTATGGGATTTTTGTTGAATGTTACCGAGCAGTTTCTGCAGTAATTTTGTAATTTGTACAAATCATCTGCGATCCATTTTACCATCTACATCAGAAGCCTCAGCAATTTCTAAGAAAACTGCTCTTCGTGTGTAAAAAGAAAGAAGGATGGAGAGAAACAAAGAGCCTTTCTGTTTTCAAGCCCTAACTGGCAAGTAAACACAGGAGCCAATCACACTCCTGCTCGCTGCAGTCACATCACTGAGAAGCAATCTGGATCATCTCCACTCAGTCAGGGTGCGTGTGTGTTAAAGCACCCTGCTCAGGGAACTGTTTAGCTGTACGCGTTGTGGATCTCTGAAAACACATCAGCATCCCAGACACCTAATTTCAGCGATCTCCCTCTGCCCCCTCTCTTTTTTTCCCTTCTTCTCTACCTAACTCTGCCAGTCGCCATCTCTCTCCATCTTTCCCCTGGTCTCCCTTGAGCACACACACACAACACCCATACTCATTACAGTCAGTCTCATTGTCCAGGAAGTGGAAGCGATAGCTTTTTCCTAGTTATTTCCATCACCCCTCGGCTTTGCCAGCTCTTAGCCTCCCCTAAGATAATACCCATTTATCCCACAGGGTGTTTACGCAAGCGATTCAGGTTAAGTGACTTTCTGAGAGCAATGACAGACAGCAGCTTTCCTTTATTCAAGGAAAATTGGATTCATCAGCCACTGCTTAATGGTTGCATTCAAGCTTTTGACTACACTCCATCTGACACATTAGTAGGTGTCTGTGGCGTATTTATCCGTGTTTTTGCTCACATGTATGCCTGTATAAATGTCCAAACCTCATGATCTCAATAAGGGATAGAAAAATATGCTGTTGGTTTTTGCTATCAGCGGTTCAACAACCATAAAGCCCAAAGCTTTTCCATCCCTGAGCCTTATAAAAATCACTCTCCAGCTTCCCCTCCATAAACTACAGCAATAAACAGCCTCACATTCACTATGCTAATTTGCAGGCTTTTTGCATCTTTCTGCCTATTTGCATGAAGTGTGTTTCTAATGTGTTTTACCGGGAAACACGGGAAACAGTAGCTGATCCCAAGGTCATTTCGAAATGTTATTTCGATTCAGCAGCTCTACAGTAGCATGAGCACACACACAAAAAAAAAAAAAAAAAAAAAAAAAACCTTCAACGAATTTCCCCCTGAATCAATGGTTTTTTTATTCCCTTTGTTTTATATCTTCCTTTCTCTCTCTCTCCCTGTTTTCTTTGCGTTCAGGACAAATCTACTATATCTGCCTTGGCACTTGTTCAATTACATGTGAAATGCCCCATTACTTCTTTAGAATGACCTGTGGTCACCACAGAAGAGCAGGTTAAGTGCACTTTTAACACAGACCAACATTTGTCTGTTGCACATAAGGCTATAATAGAACAGAATAAGAGAAGGTTAAAAGCAATTCCGAATTCCTTTTTGTGCCATTTGAACCCTTTGTTTTAGTTTATTACACCCATTTCAGCTACTTATTCTAGCACAAAATGACTGTTTATCATGGAGGATGTTTTCCACTTGTACAACAATGATCTACTCCCTATTCAAACAAGCAGGATGCACATGTTTACACTTTGTGCTGAAAGGATTATTTTGCAAAATGGTTTACTTGTACCAACAAGGACTGCCACACTCTGAGGAACATGTTCTTATAATGGCTAAAAACACGAAAAAATATATTTTTTAAAATCGGCAAATGTAGATCATTTAGGCCTAGAAAGCAGAAACTGGGCCCTTTAACTGATTGTAGAAGAAGAAGATGGATGAATGGATTATAATTTATAAGATTTAAATGCTAAATTCATCACTTTAAAGTACGTGACAAAATAAGATCATTTTAAAATGAGATAAATACAACTTTAGATGAACAACACGTGACATATTACACTGTGTCATTATTTATTCAACAAAAACTCATTCAAATTTCAGAAGCACCGTATGGAAAAACTGAGTACACCTTTATTGCTTCCACGGGAATTAGGAGTGTAAGTAGCAGCTGGGTGCTGCTCTTGATTGTCCTTGATTAATTAATCATCAGCAATCGTGAGTGTCTCTGTAAAAGCAGAAGTTTTGTCTGTTTGCTGGTCTGGAGTATTCAGCCATGTGTTAACGAAATGCAACAAGAGCAAAGATATCTGCAATGATTTTAAAGAAGCAACTGTTGTTGTCCATCAACGGATATACAGCCATTTCTAAGCAATTTGAACTCCATCATTCTAAAATGAGAAACATTATTCACAAGTGGAAAATAGCCAAGATAGTTTATGGTCTTCCCAGGAGTGGATGTCCCAGTGAATTCACCCCAAAGTCAGACTGTGCAACACTCTGAGAAAATGCAGAAAACCCAAGAGCCACATCTCTGATCTCAGAAGGTTGCCAAATGTTAAAGGTCATCACAGTATAATTAGATAAACCACTGCAGGGGTCTTTTGGAAGGATTACTAGCATGGCTCAGGTTTGCAAAGTTGCATCTGAACAAACCACACGACTTCTGAAACAATGTGTTTTGGACAGATGAGACCAAAGTGGGCGTCTCTGACCATAATGCAAAGTGGCACCAGACACAACCTATCAGCATAAAAGCCTCTAGTAAACACCTATACTAACGTCGAAGTACACTGGTGAAGGGGTGATGATTAGGGCTTGTTTTGCAGCTACAGGACTTGGGCAGTCACTGAGTCAACCATCAACTCCTCTGTATACCAAAGTATTATAGAGTAAAATGTGAGAGCATATGTTGACCCATACAACAGGACAATGATCACAAACACAGCAGCATCTCTACAACAGATTCGCTGAAAAAGAAAAGAATGAAGGTGTTGCAGTGACCTAGTCAAAGTCCAGACCTCAACCTGATTGAAATGTTGTGGCAGGACCTTCAGAGAGCTGCGCACGAACGAAGGCCCGGAAACCTCAACAAACTGAAGCAATGCTGTAAAGAGAAAAAGGCCAAAATTCTTCCACAATGAAGTGAGAGAGAGAATCTGTATCTGTATTGAAGTACAAATGCAGACAAAGAGACATTCAGTTCAAGCAAACAAAAGTAACTTTAATAAAATTTTCTGTGAATAAAAGCTGGCAAACAAAAGGTGTCTGGGAGTTTTCTTTGTTCCCGACAAAGAACCATCCAAAAAGAAAAAGGGGAAGGATGAAAAACACGTGGACACACAAGAAAGGTAAACAGCAAGTTTGATAAAGGACGGAGGAAGAAACACAACACTTTCAAAGAACAGGTGGAAGGATGTTGGACAGAGCAGACAAAGGCACCACTCTTTTTCAAATGTGAATAAGGTGTTTAGTAATAATTGAGCTCCATGTTCCATGTATCTACTTTAGTTAATATTTTTCTTAGTGTGAAATGTTAACAGATATGCTTGTACACTAACTTGAAGAAAAACATAAAATTTAAGTGAAAATAAGAGAAAAATGTATCTGTATAAGAAAAAAATCATATTACATCTTGAGTCATGCCTTTGTTTTACTGGCCCACCTTTCTAATGGATAGCAAGCTATTTCATTCCAGTTTGTTTCACTGGTATAAGGGCTCTCTCATTGTAATTAATATCTGTGGAACAACAAACCGTCACGAGTGCGTGCCTTGTCTCTGATTTATGAAGCATTTAAAAGGTTGCAGGGGGGAAAAAAGACAAAAGGTTCCCAACTAAATAAAGCAGGCCTGAGCCAAGCTCTCACAGCCAATGTCAGAGAGAGAAAGGAGAGGTGAGGGACTGAGAGAAAATTCATGATTAACTTTCATTTCCTATGCCTTATTATTCCTTGCCCAAATGAAATTTCAGAGGAGGAGATAAATCTTCCGGCAGTGCCCGCTTTTTGTGCACCTAATGTCCAGGAATAGCTTCTGCTCGCCATTCCTCAGCTTATCGCTTTAAATTCACAGCAAACTAGCTGTCTAGTTTGGCCTGGCAAACTATGAAAGTCTGCATCACGCTAGTTTGTGTGTGTGAGTGTGTGTTACTGTGAGGAAGACGAAACAATATCAGTCTGACTGCCTCTGTTCTGATATTTATAGACATCTATATAAAAGAGTAAATGAGAAAATATCAAAGGATGATGCTAAACAATAACCAAAGGTAATGCTAACACATAGTAACTGCAAAAGCTGTTATATTGCAACAATTTTGTTACGCTTTACGAGCGTCATTGTGTGTCTGTCATGAACATGCAAATTCCAATAATTTTTATGCAGGAGCGTCAATAAAAGTGAACCCATGAAGCACACAAGCTTAATCACACTTTTCTTGGCTGATTTCTGAACGGATGCATGAATAAGTAAGTATCGATGTCATGACTCAACTGTCCCTCCTGCTCATTATTCTATTTTAGTGGAAAAGCAAACTGGCTATTGATGCCTCTAACTGTCGTCTCGCCTGCTTTTTAGAGCAAAATGGGTAACAAGCGCTTTCCTGTTTCTCACTTATTCCAACCAGAGAGTTAGATGGCTGAAGAGAAGATTTGCAAGGTAAACGGACTCAAAATATGATATGTGAGACTGCTAAGTTTAACTTTAATTCACTGAAAGCTGGAAAATGTGTTGTTTGACCTCCTGGACAAACAACAGAAGCACACTTGCATCTTTTGAGGACTGACTGTGTCTCGCTCATGTCTCGCTTCCTTCTGTCTGTTTGGTCCTCTGCACATGCTCATTATAATCCCTCTTCCTGGCTCGGTTCACTTTCACCCACCAAACTCATTGACTTCTACTGTGAGACGACATCGAGCACACATCAACAGCTCTTTTGGAACCTTTTTGATGTGTTAATAATTTAACAAGCATTACTTAGAATATTGGTGAGAGTTTACAGAGCTCTTTTACAACAGTGCTCTGTGGTTACAGCTTCTTTTTTAATAGCAGATGTCTTTCCTTTTCTCACTGGGTTTTCCTAGCAGCACAGCAGCCATGCAGAGATGTTTTCTTGCCTCTAAATCCATCCACAGCCTTAACAAGAAGCTTTTGTCCTGAGTTACAGCAGGATTCAGGGACAGTTGAGCTT
The DNA here is from genome assembly GCF_000239375.1 of Pundamilia nyererei. Taxonomy (NCBI): domain Eukaryota; kingdom Metazoa; phylum Chordata; class Actinopteri; order Cichliformes; family Cichlidae; genus Pundamilia; species Pundamilia nyererei. Next base: position 2,675,457 of record NW_005187411.1, read on the forward strand.
GTACGGGTGCATTGTGGGTCATTAGCTTGTGTTTGGCACACCTTGTAGCGGTTGGTTCAAGCTGGAATGAACCAACCACTCGGGTATCCTCAGGGTATCTTCAGGGCAATATTAAGCTTATGATAATCAATAGTTAAATTGTGTAGTCACCTTGAGGTAAATTAGAAAAAAATCACAACACACATTATCAGGTCCCAGCAAGTCCTTCAGCGAAAATATATTGGTTGTTTTGTTTCTACTTTATAATATTAACCTTTTAAGTATAACTGAAACGAAGTGTAATATAGTGCAACAATGTCCAGCTGCCCTAAAGAAGGACAGATTTTCAGCCAGATGTAAAAACATGTATGGGAGGAAGTTTTGCTCACTATTTGCTTGTCTTTGAGTCTGTTTTTTTACAGCCTTGCATTTAAGGTAAGTTTGATCGCGGGGCGATCGTGGCTCAAGAATTGGCAGTTCGGCTTGTAATCGGAAGGTTGCCGATTCGAGCCCTGGTTCCGACAGTCGCGGTTGGGCAAGACACTTCACCCATTGCCTACTGGTGGTGGTCAGAAGGCCCGGTGGCGCCAGTGTCCGGCAGCCTCGCCTTTGTCAGTGCGCCCCAGGGCAGCTGTGGCTACAATGTAGCTTGCCATCACCTATCTATCTATCTATCTATCTATCTATCTATCTATCTATCTATCTATCTATCTATCTATCTATCTATCTATCTATCTATCTATCTATCTA
>NW_005187411.1:2676205-2680062 GCF_000239375.1 Pundamilia nyererei
TATCTATCTATCTATCTATCTATCTATCTATCTATCTATCTATCTATCTATCTATCTATCTATCTATCTATCTATCTATCTATCTATCTATCTATCTAGTGAAGTATGATAAGGTAATATTTGATATTTGTCTAAACTAGTACATAACTTATGGTTTGTGCTGTTCATCATCAACATTAACTCATATAAATTTATATTATATACCGGAAAATAATCTGATTTTACACAGGTAAAGCCAGTTTTGGTTGTACCTCCTTACTCCTAGTCTGCTAGACTGGTAAGTTTCATCCTGCGTTAAGATCACTCCACATTAAATATTGAAATATTCTCACATTTGACATTGCTTAACTTTATAATTCAACAGTAGGTTTCAGTGACAGGTTTTCCATTGTGCATAGAGGATAAACAATGAAAGAAAGCGGATGATTTTTCTTTTCTTTTTCCATATCAGCCTTTAACTTTAACCTACATTTGCCGGTGGGATAACCTCTCAGAGAGTTTGCTCTCGCCTTGAAGAAAGAACAGCAACCACTTTTCCACATTGCTTTAAAATAAATTTGCAGATTTTCAGCAAAAACCTTAACAAAAGTTCCCGATCACATTATCAAACTTCTAAGCAATGACTGAGACTACTAAAGCTAAATTATTTGTTTTGTCTTCTGAAGGAGGATATACTACAATCAGGCTGCAGTCAAGTGATTTAACATTTGAACATTTAAATCAATATAATATAACACAATTCAATTTGACTGAATCTCAGCAGGATGCTGATTACTTCTCTATATCTAGGCTTACCATAAACTCACATTTGATTAGGGCTCTGTCGTAAAGACTGTGAAAAATATAATTAAGACACACTGCAGAATGAAACGGGAAAAGTCATCATGAGCCTTGGGAAATTTTGTGATCCAGTTTATGGTTTGGAAGTGCCCGAGATTTGCTTGCCCAGCGCCTGCTTTGTCAGGACAGTCATATTTCCCATCGTTCATTGATATTCATGATGCCTGAGACTGAGCCATTTGTTCACTTTCTGTGCCAACTACGGTCCACCCACCAGTTATGAAAATTTATGGGCATGTTTGGAGACCGTGGAGACTCATTACAATATCAAGGAGAAACAGCGGACCAAGTATATGTCGTCTCCGAGCACCTTTGAATTATCTATCTTGCCTCATCCTCCAGCCTCGCCTGCACATACGGTGCACTATTTGTGTGCTTGCTCATACTGTACCGCTGCAGTGGGAGGATGGCTCACACCAACAGGCACTTCTGTCAAATATGTGGAAATACATTCAGCTTGGCATTATCTCTCCGTAATTATAGGTATGGAGGAGATCTGTACACTATCGGTGCTGCAGGTGGTAATTAATCTCCTCATACATAAATGGAAGTGATTGACAGACAACAATGGACATGTGAGATAAATATAGTAGCTCTACCTCAATTACTCTTACTTTCTATCAGGTGGCTACGTCTAATGAGTGAGCATAATGATTGACTGCTTGTGTTTGTTAATTACCTCCTATTTTCAGTGTACTATAAAATAATATATGCATTTTACAATAACAAAATACATCAGTACATCAGATTTTGGTTTTCAGATTAACCTGATTTACCAGATTAAGATTGGTGGTTCAGGCTCTCAGTCCATAGGGGCTGAACCCTGGCGTGCTGCAGCACATAACTGGAGGGATGTTTTATTTCTTTCCCTGTGTGCATATATAATTTGCGTGTGGGTGTATGTGTTTTGCATATGGCCCCCTGTCATACTGTGGGCAGCAGAAACAGGGTCCCTGTGGCTCGCTGTATGTACTGTGTTTGCGTGAGTGTATGTTTGTGTCCTTATGCCGCGACTGCTAATTCTGCCTGCAGTTATGTCTTTGCAAATCCCCCCATATTCGCAGACATTTGCAGCTCTCTTCTGTTTGACTTTCTTTGTCTTGGCTGCCAGTTCAGTCAAACAGGTATACACGAGCAGCGTATCCGCTGACACAAAAACAAGCGAACAAAAACAGAAAATGTCTCTGTGCACGCAGCGTCGGCAGATGCTTTTATGAGTGTGTTGGCAGTATCTGTGTGGGTGTGTAATTGCCATCAGACTTGGATCAAACAAATTCATAGATTTTGGGAAGACTGAACTTGTTGATGGTGTGTGCTGCCTGCAGCAGGCTCATCTCAGCAAGGATTTGAAACGCTGCTTAAATCTGGGAGAGAGGATGGGCAGGGCGCAGAGAAGGCCTTTAAGGGATGTATCACGTTCTCAGGCCATTAGCCTTCTGGGGTTTTTGTCTGCTGCTTCTTGGTTTCTGTTGGTGGCACGGTCAATAGTTAATTAAAGGCTGACACAAGAGAGGAGCCTTCATACTCCTGGAGTGTGGAACGGTTCTGATTTACTTCACTTTCTCTTTTTTTTACTTTTAATTTTATGGTAATTTCTGGTTTCATACAACTTATTAAAACTAGTTTCTGCTCACCGATAATAATAATAATAATAACACTGCAGGGACTTAGCTACTCAGTTTACATCCAAAGCTGATGATTCATGTTTTACATCATTTGTAAAATTTCATTGACTTTGCCCTAATAGTTTAGCCTTCATGTCTGAAGGCAAATGGTAAGTCATGATGGAGGATGGGTGTGCATTCTGCATGTTTGACTGTTATTCGGGAGACTGGAATTAATGCCACAAACTTATAATTAAAGAAAAAAAAACTGATTAAAATTACCAGGAAAAAACGTCGTACTGTCAGTACGAGAGCTGACTCTTTGTAACCACCTTACCTTGTAGCTTATGTATTTCTGAGAGTTACTTTCTCATGTTTTGCACACATTTACCGATCAAGAAGCACACTCTTCTACATAAATTTAGACTTTAGAGTTAATTTAACTAAAGAAAAGTAAAATCCACATCCTTTTCCTGTTACTACTGGAGTCCCCCAGGGATCTGTACTAAGCCCTCTTTTATTTCTCATCTATGTACTTCCTCTTGGTCATATCTTCCATAAATACAATATCAGTTTTCATTATTATGCTGATGGCACCCATCTCTACCTGTGTATCAAGCCTACCTGTGCTCTACCACCCACTGCCCTCTTTGTTTGCCTCCAAGAAATCAAATTGTGGTTCTCATGTAACCTTCTCAAATTAAACAGTGATCAAACCAAGGTCGTCCTCATTGGCACCTTGTATTAATGTAACAGTTGACAACTGTTCAATTTCTCCTTCCCCTCAGGTCAAGAGTTTAGGTGTCATCTTTGACAGCGTGCACTCTTTTCAAGAGCATATCAGTAACATCACTGGGTCCTCATACTTCCATCTTCATAACATTAATCACCTCTGTCCATCTTACGTTGATTACACATTGACTGATTACTTTAACTCTCTTCTTTTTGGTCTTGCTCTCAAGTCCATACATAAACTTCAACAGGTCCAGAACTTTGGTGCTTGCATCACGAGATCTCTTTCCATTATTCACATTACGCCTGTCCTTCAGCAGCTCCATTGGCTTCCAGTTAACTATTGTGATGATTTCAAACTTCTGCTCCTCACCTTTATGGGAACCCATAACCTCATTCTGCAGCACCTCTCCAAAATGCCATTTATACTCACAGTTTTTTTTCTCCTTCTTCTCTTCATCTCACCTAACTACATCTACTATGTGGTCTAGCCTTCAGTTGTTCTGCTTCTCCCCCCTGGAATTCCCTCCCACCAGATATTTCCAGCATTAACTCGCTCAATTTTAAAATCCTGTCTCACAATGCACTTCTTTAAACTGGCTTATTCACTCTGATTGTCTTCTTCATGTAGCACGAATCTTCTGTTTGCAGTGATTTTAAATATTTTACATCAGTTTTTTT
>NW_005187411.1:2681479-2691163 GCF_000239375.1 Pundamilia nyererei
CACACCCCTTCTCATTACAGAGATGCACATCACCTAATATGCTTAACTGGTAGTAGGCTTTCGAGCCTATACAGCTTGGAGTAAGACAACATGCGTGAAGAGGATGATGTGGACAAAATACTCATTTGCCTAATAATTCTGCACTCCCTGTATTGACGTTGTCACAAGCAGTTTACTGGGTTACCTTAAGCAGCCACTATATCGAGCAGACATGAGAATAACAATGAAATAAGTTAGAATTCTGAAGGTGTTTGAATTTGTAAATACAGAAGGAGTAAACCTTCACAGCAACGGGGTGTTTTCACAGTAGATATTTTGACTTGTCGGAGCATGAACAGCATGATAACACTAAAGATGGCTCCGTTTCATGTCTCTCTAAACCATATCAATAAAGCAGCATAAACATCCACATTAAATTCAGCCAATATTAATTACCCCTGTGTTTTCCCTGCTAAGACACATCAAAATGTTTGCCTGAACAATACCCTCTCAAATGTATGTTCCTTCGCATCCCTTAAGTGCTCTTTGTGAGTTCTCCATACCTCCACTTTCTCTTCACCGTGCTCTGGTTTATTTATCTACAGAACACAAGAGCTCCTCATGGGAAATAACAGCAATTAGACCTCTGGCTGTCAGATCCTTTGATATTTACTTTTGATGGGCTGCCCTCTATATGTACTTGGTTTGATTGGCTCGCAGCCTGCTGGCCGCTGTGGTTTGATGGAACGTAAACCATTGTTCAGCTTTTTAAGATCGACAGGCATTTTGGTGCCAGTTTATCCTCCATCGGCCCTGAATATCTCAGTTGTTACTGACCACAGAGCAATCCAGGGTGCCCTGTTGATTGCTTGCCCACAACACCAGTTCCCTTTCAGTGGGGAGCAAACATCTTTCAACTAATGATCTACTTTACATTTGTTTTAATTAGGTGTATTTAAATAGCTCCGAGCAATAATTAACTAGCCAGAGCATCAAAGTGGGAGTAAGTGATTGAGTAAGGCTTTTTTCTGTTGTGGTGTGTTGTTGTTGTTTTGCTTCTGCAGCTCGTTCCATCCGCCAGGGCATGGTGCCAACACTGCATTAAAGAGGAGCTTGTTCTTTCTCCCCCTCTTCGTCTCCTCTGAACATCTCCAGAGGAGAAAGGGGCCGCCTCTGGTAGCCTCCCATCACCTGTGTGACAACAAACAACCCTGCTGCGGAGCAGGTGCAGAGTGAACGGATGGGACAGGCTAACACAAATATGATTGAAACGACAGATGAACAACTGAAGGAAAATGGGAGGGAAAGCATGGCACAGGGAAGGAGGGGAAAGGCGGGAAGAAAAGAGGAGGAGAAAAGAGGTGAAGGTGGGTGGATGCTTCCAGGGCACAGCGCAAGATGGTGTTTGAAGTGCTCCGGGGTTCTCTTCCCTTTATTGTCTCTTTTAATGAGCCTTTTATGTTCTTGTGTATTTTACACACCATGCAATGGTCGCTCAACGCCTCCTTCACGGCCATCTGATGGATCTGTTCTTTTTTATCCCGCTATTCACCACTGCATGTAAATTTAATTATAAGCATCTGGTTAGCGAATAGAGCTAATTAGCAGATAGGGGCTAGAACATCAGGTCAGAGGCCCTCCTCTCCCTACCACTCTTCCACTCACCCTCTTTCCCTCAGGCAGAGATTATGCCGCTTTTTTGGACCGATGTCTTGGCTGTGTTTATGTTTCTAGTTATCAGTTTTTAGGACAGAAGAGATGCAGCAATAGCAATTTGCGTGGAGAAAAATAAGGTTAGGATAGCTGAAAAGCACTTCAAAACATAACTAGGACCGAGCTGTCAGGAAAATGAGATGAATAACATTCAGAATTCAAAGACACTGTGGACTTATAGGAAAACAAGAAGTGTATAATTAGAGGATATTGGTGAATTCTGATTGAGGTGAGCGCATAGTCCATTAAAAGGGTTAAGTTAAAAAAAAAAGAAAAAGAGAGTGATTCCAGAAAGTCCAAAGAAACACAAAAGTTTGCTTTCAAAGATTCTGTGTGATTTCAAACAGTGTTCGCTCAGAGCCAGGAGCTTCTCCTTGGGCATGTTTTCCACCAAAATATTGCCTATAATGATGCAGCCTGCGGGGCCTAGAGGTATCCCCACAGACTTTTAAATTAAGCTCTTTTTTCTGCACTCTTAGTACTTCAAAACTTAAAAGAAGCCCACCCACTCAGCGAGATATTTTCTTTTAGTTTAGCTTGTGGATAGATGGTCCTGTTATATTTTTTTCCTTTTTCTAAAAAGTCAGGGCTATTTGTCTTTTCTAAATTGACAAAGACTTCTTGAAAGATTGATTCATTCATTTGTTCGGTGGTATTTAAAGGCTCGCAGGAAGAATAAATGCGCCCCCAGTTTCTGTACCATGAAATGATCTGACAGCTGATGTTCAAATACTGATTCTCTTACTGTCTCTTTGTCATGTGATGGAAAGCTTCGACTTGCCCCATTTCAGCAATCATTGCGTCCTTTAGCAGCAGGTTATAGCTCATTGTCTATTGATGTTTTGCTACCAGCTAGAGCATCCGGGGATCTTTGGGCTGTTATTTGACCTTTTTTATCAGCATAAAATCACCAATTAGTGGTTAACATGAACATTAGCCCCCTGTCTAACCCCTCTGCCTTCCCGAAGCCCTGAAAGAAATAGCCTTGGTCAAACAATGACAATTCTGTTCAATATGTCAGTTTAGACCCCACTAAATAGATGTGATGTTTTAATGAGGAGCAAAGGGACGAGACAGGCGAGATGGAGGAGGGTGGGAAGCAGGAAAACATGTAAGGAACAGGAGGAAGTGCTTTCTTACCTTGAAGGAGGACACGAGTCATTTAATTGTGTTGTAATGGAGGTCATTGCTTACATGGTCTCTTGGCAGCCACCAACCCCTCGGTCCCCCCAGCCAGTCCCATATTCTCCAAGGCTGCATGACTGAAATGTCGGACGTCTGTTGAAAAGATGAAGAGCGATCACGGAAGAGGGTGAAACAGAACACAACATGGAGGACATCTAAGTCCTTGTTTCATTTAGTCCTCTGGTCACATGGGGGGGTGGTGACTGACAGTAGAGGTGACTCGCCTGTCTGCTCAGCTGATTGTCTTGCTGACTGACTTTGTCAGTCTTGTCCTTTTCTTTACAATACTCGAAAAAATTAAAGCTAAGTCTAAAGAGAAGCTTAGACCCAGAAACTGAAGTGAAATAAGGTTGCACTGTATGTATTTGTAAAGGCACTTTTGGACAAAGAGGTCGCTGCCACAGAAAAGAGGTCAAACTCAATATCACACAGGGAGTTAAACAGGAAACACACAGGACAAGTTACTTGTTTTTTTTAACCTACATGTCCTTATAAAAACAACAATTAAAATGTTTTTTGCGCAATGGGCCGCAACTTTTTGATATAACCAAAACAACACACAATAAGTGGCAGCCTAATGGCAAATAAAAGAAGTGGTTGTGGACTTAACGTTTTATTTAATTCATTGAGAAAGAATTGTGTGACATTATGAGCGCTCCACCTCCCCCTCTCCCTGTAAATGCAACATATGCAGAGGCCTCAAACATTAGGCGAGGGGGCAGAATGAGAAAAGGAAGTGGAGAAAGCATAAACAAGTCAGGTCTGGCTGAGTGAGCAAGCTAATTAACTCGAAAAACTATAAAAATGTAAATTGCAATTTGCTTCCGTGGGCATCTAATTAAAGCCACTGGAATGTTAAGGACCAAATTGAATTTGCTAAAGAAGAGGAAAAATATATGATTTTGCCATATTGTCAGGTATTGATCGCCTACAGTGGTCTCCCTCACAGCAGAAAGGGAGCGAGTGAGAGAGAGACAGAAAGACACGGAGAGTGAGGTGTGGATGTGAACGGGAAGCAAAGAGAGAGGAGGGAGGTGATGCAGAGAGGAGGGTGCTGATGAGGAGGTTTGTACAGCGAGAGCTAGGGAGACTTCTACGGTGAGCTAAGTGTTCCTACAAAAGCAAAACAGTTTGGCAGAGAAAATGTGACAACAAAACACAGTGCTCACCAGAGACAGAGGATGTAATCAGAGCCAAATGGCCCTCCTAATACTCCACAGGTGCTCAGCGCAGACGGTTACCTGATACATGGAAAAATAATATGAAATTACTGGGACCTGCTACAAATCCTCATAAGGTTCACCAAGCCTCTTAGATCCTCCATGGCCCTGGAGTTAATTGTGTTAGCTTAATTGGTACAGTGTATGTATGATACTTCGTTGTAATTATTGTGCATGGAAAATTATTGTGGTTTATCTCGTTATATCATGTCCTCTGGGCATGTGATTAGTGTGTATACTTGCTGAGCTGGCGTGTGCACGCCAGCGCGTGAATATATCTTTGCTGGTGTGTGCGTGCACTTGCATATGCCCATGCATGCAGGTAAATAAAAGATTATCCCTCGTGCGTTACCGCTGAAAAGGAGGAAAGCAGCTGATTCTAAATGCCAGTCCATTTCTCAACCTCAAACTTGAGGTGAATGAGGGCAAAAAAAAGAAACCCAAAGGGAAAGCTAGCCAGCAACTACACACACTTTATCTTTTACACATTCTGTTTTTATTTTATGGCTGCGCAGCTCTGAATATTTAAGCTGTCATTATACCAGATGGGCACAGGAAGGCTGAGGATTGTATGGTTTTTATTGAGGTAATAAACAATAATCACTAGCTTTGCCAACAAACAGAGCAGGCCAGCTGAATGCTGTGGCTTTCTCTGCCATGGTGTTAAATTCATAAAGCTAATGAGAGGGATTCTCATCCAGCAGAAAGGTGTGTTGTTGGATTTTTTTGTGGCTTTGCATACATTTTCGTCACCACATTTAAGCCCCTTTTTCTGTTACCTTTCATTTACCCCACTTATTCCAACTTATGTGTGAAACAGGATCCATCCCACAATGAATTAGCAGCTTTAGAAGCTTGGAAACTATTTTTTTCCTCCTCCCAGATCCAAAAATAAAACATCCTTTCATTTAAAGTTAAATATTCCTTGTTTAGAGGGTTACAGTGGAAGTTAAACAGCTGTGAAGCCGAAGGGCGCAAATGTAGCCGATAAGAACGGAAGCTTTGATGGACACATTTACAAGCTGCTATAAATCCTTCCTTTTTCTTCTCTCCCTCCCATCCTTGGCCCACCAGGGTACCTGTCGACGGCTGCAGTTTGCTAGCCCAGTAAAAGTTTTATACGTGCAGAAGATAGAAATGATCTGTCTGCTGATGACATGACTTATGAGCTGCAGTAAACAAACTTAAAAAAAAAAGGCAATAAATAGAGTGAATCCGAATGGCAGCTTTAATAACACATTAACAAGAGTTGCTGCCACAAGACATGCTACTGTATGTTTAATGTAAGAGTATTTCATGTGAGCGTACACATTTCTGTTTAAGGCTTGAGGCTCCAGCATAAAAACATTCTGAATCCCCCCCCCAAAAAAACAAAAGAAGAAAAATGTTCAGAATAAACAAACCTGTCTTTGGCTCTGCTGTCTCTTTGATAAATTTGGGGTCTGGCAGTGTAATGCTAAACTGTTCAAATAAAGAAATCAAGGTAAAAGCTACAGTTTACCATGCAATTATCAAAGCACTTATTCTTCTCATCCTTTATATTTGTTTTCACTCAAACTGGCATTCATGTAATTTTGCAGATGCTACAAAGTCACATGGCACATTGACTGATTGATCCCGGATGAGACCCCATATGTTGCAGCTCTGGCTCATGGGTTAGCAACACAGAGAAGGAAAGAAACTAAGTTTTGTATTTATTAAGAGAATGATCAAATAATGTGGTGCGAGGAAAATGTGGTCCTGCAGAGCCTGCTGACTGTGAAGAGGAGAAATATGTGAATTTTAAAGGGGGAACTATATATCAAATCCATATTGTATTTTTATTCAAGCATTTTATATTCTGTTAGAGTAGAATTGTATGTTATCTCACACTGGGCCTTGGCACAGCCTCTCAGTTCATCTATGTTTTAAACAAACCATTAAAGCTCCTCTTCTTTTAAGACTATGCTACTTTTAAGCTAGCTTTCTTCTCACTGGCTGCCCCTTTCAAACAAAAGGTTTGAATACCAGCTGGGTAAAGCCTAACGACCAGAGGTCTGTGCTTGTGTTGACTATAGCCATGTTTAGTATGAGCACTCTGTTTCCTCCCACAAGCCAAAAATGTGCATGTCAGATTAACTGATGATTCAAAGTTGGCTGTAGATGTGGATGTGAGAGTGTGGAATCATATGTGGCATTGCATTAGCCCTCTAATGGACTGGTAATTCTACATCTTGCCCTGTGATGGACTGGTACCCAGCCCCTGCAGTTCCAGCTAAGAAAATAGATGAATATCAGATCAAATTTCCATGAAGTGCCCTTATTAGTCAGTAACAGTTTAGCCTATCTGAAACAGCTAACCAGGTATGCTGATATACTCATGGATGTAACATATTTCCGGAGCACCTTTGTTATCTGTATTTACTTTACACTGATTTAATCTTCGAAAAATGTATTTTGTCAGTAGCAACCCATTTTTTTTATTACACGTACACATTCATACATACACAGTTATCGATCACAAGTGAACCACTCAGGGAGAAACCTGATTGAGCACGACAATATAAATTTATGAGTTGTAGCAAATGACAGTTAACGATTGCTTCAACATTGTTTTTTCAGCAAGTGAATAAAGACATATTTTTCCTCTCTGCTGGTTGTGGCACCTCAGGGCATTTCTTTTCGCCAAGTGCATTCCAACTTTACATATTTCTTGCCTTAAGAGTGAAATAATGTATTACGACAAACAACTTATTAATAAGAAATCAATAAGAGACTCCCAGGAGTGTTTTGCACAAAACGTTAATGAATTTTTAAAAACCTGGTAGGTGAAACAGATTGAAAAACTGAAGAAAGTAAACTATAAGAGTGCTGAATGCCACATACAGATTATGAAGTAAATGATATGGAAAAAATGCAAAATTTATTTATATTTTGTCTGCATCCAGTCTTGGTGATGAAATTGTTTTGTATGTAAATGTGTAAATGTGTGGGTGAGCAGAGAGGGAGGGTGGAAGTTAAAAAAATATTGGTCCTTCTGGAGAAGCGAAGCCATTATACATCATATTTATTGCTCCCCACATATCATTTTAATTTACATTTATGGCGTTGTTGATATCTGTTAAACATGTATTGATGTGTTGTGAGTTTGTGTTTCATATTGCCGGCCTCATTTCCCTTTATTTGACCTCCAAGTGCCTTTTGACTGCTGCATGTCTGGAATGAAAATGAATACATAAGTCACATTAGTGGCATCTCCACTTTCCCATGTTTTTTTTTAACATATTATGTAGTCATACAATAAAAAGAGGATGAATGTTTGCATAAAAACTGTAAGGATTTTTTTTTATACAGTGCTATGAAAAAGATATTCACCCCCTTCCCAAATTCTTTCTTTCTGTCACACCTACATGTTTCAAATCATCAAACACATTTAATTAAATTAGACAAATATAACCTGAGTAAATACAAAATGCAGTTTTTAAATGATGATTTCCTTCATAAAGGGATCATGAATTTAATTCTCTACGTTTTGAAAAGGAGTTCAATCTCACTATCCACACCAAGGCCCCATTACTACCAGACATGTTGAATCAAGAAATGGCTTCGATACAAACTGTCTGACAAACTAACCCAAATGAACTCAGAAAAACATCTGAAGGACTGCACGCCTCATTTGAGTCAATTCATGTCAGAGCGTATGATTCAATGACAAAGACAGCGTTTCATAAAAAGATCACTTTACCAACAGTCAAACATGGTGGAGGTGGTGCGATGGCCGATTACTTTTTTCAAGTAACGAGTGAAGTAAGGGATTACTATTGCAGAAAAAGGTAATTAGATTACTGTTACTTTCCCGTAAGCATGCTGCGTTATTGCGTTACTAAAACCTTGATTTTTTTCTGTGAGAATGTCTCATGATAGTGACGTAAGCGAGTGCGACATTCGTGGCAACAGCTGTGTGCAGATCAACAATGGATAATACATCGAGTGCGGGAGAGAGTATGAGTGTGCAGAGTTTAAAGCATGGAAGTACTGACCTTACTTTGAGTTTGATTCCGTAAAAAGTAACAAAAACATTAGCGTCCGCTGTTCACTGCGTGGGAAGAAAACCTCTTTTTACAGTGAAAAAATTCCTTAACTTCCAAGCAAGCACTGAGTGCGCTGCCACGTAATGGGAAATTCACAGACAAACTTGTGGATTCTTCAACTGACTGCTGCGGCACACCTGCACCAGGGCAAACATCCGCCTTCTAAACAGGTGAAAATAGAGCAACAGAACCGCTGAGTGTTTGATTTTATTTATTTTCTGCTGTGTTTCACTTGCATTTATTTGAAAGACTGAGTGTAAACACAAAAATTTTTTTATTTTATGTGCTGGAATGTGCAGAAAATAGGTTTAAATATTAAACAAATTTCTTCCAGTCAGAGAATGTTGCAGATAATTTATTTTTTGATTGATGCATAAAGTTAAAAGATTAAAACGGATAAAACAAGTTTTAAAAAGAGACTTTTCCATTTGATTACATTTTGTATGATGGATTATGCAGAAAAAGTAGAATTGGGCTAAAAGATCTCTTGCTTTATCACCTATTCAGGTTGTAAATCGTGTTTTTAAAAAGTAACTATGTAACTAAGTAATTAATTACGTTTGAAAACAAGTAATCAGTAAAGTAAAATGATTACTTTTGGGGGGAAGTAATCAGTAATTAGTTATTGATTACCTTTTTCAAGTAACTTGACCAACACTGTTCAGGACCTGGACAACTTGCTCTAATTGATGGAACCTCTACTACAAAATCCTGCAGGAGAATGTCCAGCATATGCAGCAGAACAATAATCCAAACTCACCACCAAGTCCACCTCTGAATGCCTACAATATCTAAATTGAGTGACTTAGTTAAGTCTGGATTTAAATCAGATTGAGATACTCTGGCATGACCTTAAACAGGCCATGCAAGCATATAAACCCTCCAATATGACCAAATTAAAACCATTCTGCAAATAAGAGTGAGCCAAAATTCCTCCGCAGTGAACTGAAAGACTGACTGCCAGTTATCACAAATGCTTGACTGCAGTTCTTTCTGCCAAGAATGGCACAACCATTTATTAGGTTTAGGGGGCAATTACTTTTCACACAGAGAAAGGAAGGTTTAAATGGCTTTTTTCCCTCCAATAAATGAAGTCATCGTTAAAAAAAAAAGAAGCATTTTGCATCTCAGGTTGTCTTTTTCTAATATTAAAATCTGATTGATCATCTGAAACATTTAAGTGTGACAAATATGCAAAAAAAAATCTCTTTTCACAGCACTGCACGTGTAAAAGTTTAGGCTTCATCTCAACAAACCACCACCACAATTTCACAATCCCTCTTCAGCAACTGATTTAGTTTTGTTCTGGAATAATGTGTCCATCTCTGTTTAATTTTTTTGGTGTAGAAGACAGTGATGATCAGATACAGTGCTGCTGGCATTCACTTAACAGTCGCCCATTTGACGTGTAATTTTGCTGAATCTACAGGGAGTGCAGAATTATTAGGCAAATGAGTATTTTGTCCACATCATCCTCTTCATGCATGTTGTCTTACTCCAAGCTGTATAGGCTCGAA
>NW_005187411.1:2692545-2701665 GCF_000239375.1 Pundamilia nyererei
GGTTGTTGTTCAATAATAAAATTATTCCTCAAAAATACAACTTGCCTAATAATTCTGCACTCCCTGTATGGTGTAATTTTCAGTATATATGAATAATTACCCAAGTTTTTTGTTTGGTTTCCGTGGTGGTGTTTTTTAAAGGACATAGAAATAATATATTGTTTTTAAATGAGTGCTTCAATGGTTTTACAAAACAAAAATTATGCTGTGATGTACACTATACTGTTAATGTTTTTAAGTTAATTAGTTCTGCATATTTTAGATGAAAGAAAAAGTAATGTTTCATCCTATTATTTATAATTTGTAATAACAGCTGTTTAATAGACTGTCCTAGCTTCCACTTCTTGCATTATATATCAATTTACGGCACAGTAGCATCTTTTACATAGTCTACACGGTCTAGCATTAGAAAAAAAAGATCTATTCAATTTTACATTACTGACCAAACAAAACCAAAATAATGTAAAATGAAGATATATGAAGGGGATGTTAGGATACTCTCTGATACAGCCCACATCCTTAATAACACTACAACATATGAAGAGGAAATAATTTTTCTCTAAAATAAAAGCAGGTTTTATGTTTTACATAAAATACTAATTTCTTCTAAAATATAATTTACAAAAAAAGCTATAGCAGCTAAAGTATTACAAGGAACACATGGGGTATTTTTATGGACTGAAAATTACAACCAAATTGACCAAATACGTTACATGCTGCACACCAGACTCTGTTGTTTATTTTATTATTAACTTTGAGCTCTACTTCTATAATTTAGCCATAGATTTTTAATGAAACATGCAAGCAACCACCGCAGATACACCACACAGACACATACACAGAAAATGGCAGACTATGAATCAGCTGCTGCAGCTGTTGTAAAATCTTTTTGTTTGTACTGGAGGGCATCGGGCTCCATGCGGCCCTTTGTGCGTCTGTGTGTGTTGTGTGTGCCTTGGAGGAGATGGACAGACTCTCCCTCTCTCTCCCTCTCTCTCTGCTTGCAGGAAGACCATACAGAGCCTTGGTACAGAAGGACACAATGAGGTGGCAGCTCCGCTTGGCTGACCAGGCATAGCCGGAACAGGAAGAGAGATTACCTCCCAGAGGGTCTCTTTGGGTGCGTGTGCATGTGTGTGCTCACATGAGTGTGTGAATGCATGCATGTGTGTGTGCATGTGCGTGTCTATGACATCGCCTTCCAATTAGGGACACATTCCTCTCTTTGCCACCAGGGTCATTAGAGCATTATCTTCCACAGCCCTATCGCTGCATACTTTCTAAATGTTGGAGCAAACAATGTGACAGGGTCAGTTCAGGTATTTTTAATACATAGTGTGTGCGCTTTGAGATAAGATGGTACAAGGCTATACAGAGTCTGGGTTGAACAAGCCTTACATTTAAGGTTAGTAAAAATAGTAAAGCTGTGATTTAACAGCTCTACTATTTCTTTAAAAACAAAAACAAAAAAACACACGATACTATTGCATGCATAGTAGCAGGACTGGGATTGTATTTTTCAGTGAATTTCATGTATGTTGTGGCTGAAGCCTGTCACTGCATGAGCAGAAGGTAGCGGTGGGGAGGTGGGGGGAATCAATGACGCAACAAATATTGATATTTATGTTAAATAAATTAAAATACTCTAGGAATACTACAAACAGGAGGGCTCATCTCATAAGCCATCCTGAAACAGTTAAATAATTAGCAGCCTCCTTATTCAAGCTTATGCAAGCTAATGGCTATCTTGGTTTTACAGGAGTAAAAACAGGACAGCGACTTCCTCAGTAGCTGGCTGGTGATTATATTTAACTTTTTCACATTCTGCTATCAACCGCAATGTGTGGTGACTAAATGGTTTGGGGTATTGCGCACTCATGCAGCACTGCAAGATAGGTGCACAGGTCACCTGATAGGAGGCGAACTTTCTGCAAACAGTCCCATTCTCACTTGGACCAACTGCAAGGAATCTCAGAGAGATTTGCAAATAACTGCTGTCTAATTTATAAATGTTGCTGATCTGTCTGGATGAGTCTTTGTCAATGAGCACAACTTTAGGGAACTCAACTTAACTGGCTGCCTTCTGGTTGCATGGTTATATTCCCATAGTTGGGAATAGTTGCAAGTAAAGTATTGTGATAATATTGCATCGTGGGGTATTTCACCACTAGTAAGAAGTGGGATTACACAGCTGATACTCCAAAGAATACATAGTTGAACATCTGAAAATAGGTAAAAGACACTTTCACCTCAGCTGCTGTGCCTCTCTGTCCCACTTTATGCTTTTTTCTTGGCATCTTTGGCAATCAGATAACAATCACTCAAGTATTTGCCTAGATGTGCAGTCGAATGTAAACACTAAAATGTTACCCAACAAGAATATATCAAGAAAATGTAAGCAGTGTAGGACGTGATGGCTCTTTTCCATCTTATCTTATGACCTTTCCCAAATTGCAAATGACTTTGTCCTCCTAATTGCAAAGGCTGAAAGAAACCGTACATGTGTATTAGTTCTTATTTTTAATTTTCTTCGCAAGCGCTCCCAAAACAAATCTGGTGCTTGAACGGCGACAGACGGTCGTAATAATAACTGTGTGCTATACTGTAACTGTCCATGATGCTCTGGCATTTGAAATCTCTTTTTTTTTCCTTCAACATATGGTTGATAAACTCTTTAAACTCACCCAAGTCAGAGGAAAAAAGGCAGGACTCTGACAGGCACACACACAGAGTGGGAGTCCAGCTTTCATAAAGGATAATAACTACTCTTTTAGCTACTCCGTTTTCTGTGACATAGCGCCAAAGGCTAGATAAAATACCACGCGTTTCCCACTAACCCGATTTTCATGACGCCGAACGTACATCTATGAACGCCATGCAGACAAACAGACAGATAGACAGAGAGAGCAGTAGACAGACGGGACATGTATCTGGAGGGGAGAGTGGTATTCTGTGAGGATTGATAGACTCCATATTGTGAGCTAATGATCTCCCTAGGGCGCTGGGGAGAAACGATGAAACCAGTCTCCATGACACTGTCACACTCCCTATGTCACGCTGCCACCTTCATCTCTCAGTCTTTTCTCTCCCTCACTTGCTCTCACTCTGTCTTCCTCTCAACCTGTCTTTTTTTCCCCCCTTCCTTGGGGAAATGCATCGATTCACCTTTGTTTGTACTGTCACCCACACATATTCTGCTGTCACGGCGAGAAGCGGAGTTCACTGAACTGATGGAGCTGATTTAGAATAAGAGTCATAAGCTGTCCCCATTTCCCAAAAATGTAACTCCGTGACATCTATTCTCATTTAGTTCAATCTGGACAAAAAAAACGACAGAAATGTCTGTAGGAGGTGTTTAAAAGATGGTTGAGAATAGGTGGGAGATAGCATCATACTCCAGGCTTTGCAGACATAATAGGGAAAAGATCTTTTTAAATCAATTGTCAGCGCTCTTACAATCACGGGCACAATGAGCGCATTCACCAATTGTGTTGATGGAAAAGCACAATCATTTCCTGCAATCTGATTCACACTGCCTTGCCAAGCTGTCACCGCTCCAATAAAAAACAAAGCGGGAGAGGAGGCAAACGCACAAAAGTATAGAGGTTTAGAGCTAACTGGAGGTGGAATCTTACCTGTTCCCTCTGACACGTTATATTCACCAGTATTGTTGCTGAATTGTTGATATTGGAAAAACCAAAGAGTGTGTTTGCATGTGCTGTGCACTAGACAGATTATGAAAGAACAAACCCTTGTGCACAGACCCAGACGCACAAGAGCAAGACACTAGGTGTGACAATGACATTTTGCGTCTCTTTCAAACTGTATTTTTGCCTTTGTATAGTCATTTTTCGTGTCTTTGAATTGTTGCTGTTTTGTATCTCTTTGTAGTTCATGTTGGGCTGTTACACTGCGATTGTTACACTGACCTCTCGTCTCAAACGGAGGCTGCGGCCCACACGCTCCCTTACCCCTTGGTTTCCATAGGCTCCTCCAGTAATCTATCTGTAGCTGTGCCTGTGCTTGTAGTGAAGACAAACAGGCTGAAAAGAAAATGATTTTTCCTGGCATCTCCGCATCAACTCTCTGCCTCTTAACGCGGGCCTTGTGCTTCTGCCCTCATCCGGCTCTGAAAACAAATAATCTCCTTTCGGTGCTGACACCTTGGCATCTTCAGTTCATTTCTACTTTTCCTGTGAGAAAAAAAAGCCCAGAATTACAGTTTTCTCAGCTTCACCTCTCGTCACCTCGCCTCTCTCCTTGATCAAATGTACACAGCCAGGGCTTTGTTTTGATTACTTTGCAGCCTTCATATTGTCGACTTGCTTTATACAGATAAGGACGCTTAAGAGAGAATGACAGAGTAGGTGAGCCACAGCCGGTGACGTCTGGGTAGTTGTCGGCTGTATTATGTCTCGGTTCTGTTTGAAACGGCTAAGACTGTCTGAATTTCTCTGCTATTTCAGCCATAGTCTGTGCACTCCAGTGTGGACATGACTGACAAAGAAAGTGCAGCATTTGAAGAGATTTATGTACCTGGCCTACTGTTTGAGAGTGCACAAACGCCCTCTCTACATCTGACTCAGCATGCCATTTTTTGATAATGGTTTGCTTTCCTGCGTCATTCTCTTAGCTTCTCTGACATTAAAAAAAAGTGAGTAAAAAGTGTCATTATGCATGCCATTACAAATCTCAGAGGAAAAATAACATTGATTGAAGGCCCAGGGGACTGTGAATCACTTACTGAACAAAATCCATCTCAGCGGCTTCATCTTGTCACATGCAGGTGCCAGCATGTTGTCCTGTTTGTGCCACAAAAATAATGGCATTTCTGAGTGTCTGGAAAACATATTTTGTTTCACTTGAACGTTAAATTATTCTACACTGCAAATTGAAGTAAAGTCCTCTGAGTAAAAAGCTTTAGTATTTCTGCACCAGACATTATTTTTTAGCCATAAAGTTTACTGACCAGACAATAAGATTTTAATATATTCTTTACCGTCCAATCACACAATAATCATAGGATAGACTATTTGACAGTGTTATTGATCAATAACAGCTCTGCCATTAATTTGTCATGCTTTCTAGATTGCACTTTAGTTTCTCATAAAACCACAACCATTATATTTCATGCCTACTCATGTATTTATCTGCCAAAATATGCGGCCTCGACCAGTAAACTGCTATGGCAAAATAAAATGCTTTTATAGCAACTCTTCTCAGGAAGCTTTAATCACTATAATTTCCTGGGCCCTTATGACTGCTTGCTTGGATTGTACCAGTTGGGGAAACTGATCAATATGGAGGATATAACCTATACAGGGCATTTACTCAGTAATAATGGCTCTTTAATTTGCTAGCTTTGTCATACACTGTGTCAGACAAACTGCAACTTTCTTCAGCGATGGATGACACAAATTATTCTTCTTAGAAAAACACCAGTGGACGAATGTAAATGTGAAGAGGGGGCCCCATTGAGAAGATGATTGCTTCCACGGACAGATGATAAAAACAATGAAAGGCCAACAT
This sequence comes from Pundamilia nyererei, assembly GCF_000239375.1. Lineage (NCBI taxonomy): Eukaryota > Metazoa > Chordata > Actinopteri > Cichliformes > Cichlidae > Pundamilia > Pundamilia nyererei. The sequence continues at coordinate 2,698,075 of NW_005187411.1, forward strand.
CTTGCCCAGTTAGTATGGGCTGCTGGATACAGACATATTGATTCACTGTGTCTCATTTTGGACACTATACACTTAATAGCACAGTGGGTGTATTTCACATGTGTGATGTCTAAGTTGTGAAGTTGTCTAAGATGACATATCCAACATTTGACCTTGACTCACACACTTGCTGCAGCATTTAACAAACATTTACAACTTGTCAAGCATTTAACAATCTCTTAAAACCCATATTTTACTCACAATAGAAGGTAGAAAACATCAGATGTTTAAAAATAAGAAAATGCATTTGTTGCTTTGAGCACTGATAGTGCTCTTTCAGATACCCAAGCAGCCAATTCCATTCACACAGATGAAGTTATGGATCATGTTCACATAGGGCTTCTTCTTTGGATAATAGAGCTTTAACCTGCATTTGCAATTTCTGGAAGTGTTTCACAATTTGTAGATGCCATCTTTGTAGAATGATGAAATTTGCCCGTCTTTACTTCTGAGAAACTCGGCCTACGTGAGATGCTCTTTATACCCAGTCATGTTGCTGGCCTGTTGCTAATCAACCTGATTACGTGCAATTTCCTAAAGTCATTTCTTTTTTGTACCTCTTACTTTTTAAACATTTTTATATTTTGATTTTACAGTGTCCCAGATTGTTTTCTGAATTTGGTTTGTTTCTGTAATTTGTCTATATTGAAGACAATAATTAATATACATAAACACAGTGTGTTAAACTAGCTAGCTAGCTAATAATCCTGCTAGCACTGGAATCATCATTGCAGATGACAGTGTAACCTCCTCCTACTAGCAGAAAAGGGATTGGTGATCATTCCCCGTCTGCATCACTGCCTGGATGGAGATCAGCCTTCCACCCTCAACCTTTAGACTATTATAAAAAACACCAGGTAGCTAGTAGTGTAACACTTGTAAATACACACACTTGTGCACTTAAAATAGCAGGTAGATATGCATGATTTGAGTCACAGTAATTATGTTCTTGAGCACATGAACGGTACCAATTGCTTAGTTGGGGGGAAAACTCTTTGTACATGATAGCATCGCTTGGAAAAACAAAAGTGACAACTGGGAGTAAAAGTCTCTGTGGTGTTTGCTATACTGCAAATGGGACTGTAAATATGCATCATTAATGAACATCTGTTATGCTCCCTACAGAGACAGAAATGGGATAAACAATTTGTTTTGGACTGTACATATTGTAGATATTACAGGTGGGAGGAGATTATTAATTAGGCAGTGCAGCAGTTTGTAATAATTTCAAATGATGAACCTTTTCAAACAAAGCTATTAATTTGTGACCTCCCAGGTTGTCTTATAATCTACTTTTATATTTTTCTATTTGACAATATTTTAAAGTAAAAGGCAAAAAAGTTTCCAAAAGTCGGGGTTGCTATAGTCTCCAGAATTAAATTGATCTTCAGCAAAGTGGATTTTTAGTACATTACCATCTTTCTTCTACACACACACACACACACACACACACACACACACACACACACACACACACACACACACACACGTATACACACTTATTCTCACTGCTAAAACAATTACAGGTAGTTTCCCTCTGTGTTAAGAGAGCGACTAAGGTGTTCTTGTTCTATAATTACAACTCTCATCATGCACATCCCACCGCAATGCCCCACACCACCATATCTGCCTCAGCCACTTTGTTCAATGGATGTCAGATCTCACTGTGTGGTCTATGTTGAGAGACCACTGTATTTAAAGCACTGTAGGAAGTTCTGAAACAGCAGGGCCACTCGGTTCCTTTGTTCTAATTTCCTCTCTTTCTCTGAGAGGAAAAAAGACAGTGCCAAGAAGGCACTGTCTTTTTTGTGCAGTGACACCTGCTCCTTTCCTCCTCTCTTTATTTTCTTTTCTTCTTTCCTAACCTAGTCTCTTTAAGCTTCTCTTTTTATACCCCAGCCAATCTGTATGCCTCGTGTGCTTTCACACCCCATTTTCCAATGCTGGCTCTAGGTATTCTCACTGTGGAGAAATCTGTCTGTTTCATTTGGGTGTGGAAAGAGTATGCTAATATTGTCTGCTAATGCCCATTGGGTGGGATAATGGCAGCCATCACTCACTGATGCAGCACAAAAACTGACAATTTGCTCTCCTTACGCTGACAAACAGCATATACTTCCCACCGTTCTGTCACTCTGTCTTTTGTTTTTTTACTCCCTTTGTTCACACTGAATCTGTCTTCCCCCTCGACTGTCTCTCCAAGCCTCCTTACTATTCTGTTTTCATCCACCGTTCAGTCTTTCAAGTTGGTATCGTACAACAAGACATAGGCCATGACCCTTGAAGGATGCTATTGCAAAAATGGAAACTGCACTTGGATCTAAAAGCTTTACAACTGATCGTTTTACTCATGCATAAATTATTCAGTCAAGTCCTGAAAAGAGGGACACACTAAGAGTCATGGCTACAATTACAAGTCAATCATCCTAAAGGGAATTATTTTTTGCTGTGATGGAATTATTGGCAGGATAAATGGCAGATATATGACCAATATGCATGCCCTTAAATCCTACCACAAATCAAAAAGGAAATATAGTATTTCTTCTCTCTGTATACATTTCTTAAGAAGCAACTTTACACAACAATGCAGGATGTTTAAGTATCGACCTGCCAGTGTATATAATTTCATTCGACAGTGAAACACTGTTCTTTTAAAGCTCAAAATCAAAGTCATAGTCATTGTATCTTTATTGGGTTATTTCCTTTATAAATGCTTGAAATTCCCATAAACTGAAAAGTGATGACAAGCTGCAAATGCAACGTGGGAATATAATCGCTTTTCAAAGTTAATAGGTAAAGCAATTTCTTATTTAAATGCTATACTTTGCGTACTATATCTTAAATTTATTGTCTTAATTCTGTAACTCTCCTATATACAAACCTGAAAACATTTTGCAACTTCATTAAGCTCATATGTTCATATATTTTTCATTTACCAAGGACAAAACATGAAATCTCGTATCAAACTGACACAATTCTTGTACAAGATCACGACAGTTGATGAGAAGTGGGTCTTTGCACCACCTTTAGCTAAGAGGCCACACATCAGGTCACAAGAGTGAACAGAAGCATGCACTGAAAGTTTTCTGCACACCAACAAATTCACCATCCCCTCTACATTCCCTCTATTTGGAGTTCTGCAACTTTTTCCTCTTCCTCTAAATTAAAGTTAAAGGATCAGTGGTTTCTTAGAGTGAAGGAGAACCTCAAGCATATAATCTAAAAAGGACTTTGTATTGAAAAACAGTGGGAGGACTGTTACTATTATATCAGAAAATGTTTATTCCCTAACCTATCGGCCAGTATTGGAGGTTGCTGGTTGTTTCCAAGTAAAATTGGCCATAGAGAACACAATGCACCCAAAACCTTCTTGTAATTGCATTGGACTCCAGTAGATTGTCACAGCTGCCCATAGTTTTTATAGAAGATGCCAAATTGTCTACAAACACTTTCCATTCTAATCTCCAGGCTGCAGTGGAATTTGAAAAAGTGTGACTCAATCACTTTCACTTTCAGATTAAAAATTACAGCCAACAAATTTCAAGAGGTGCA
>NW_005187411.1:2701799-2768139 GCF_000239375.1 Pundamilia nyererei
TGCATGGTTGGTTACTGTGCTGTGCAGATTACAGATTATTGCTAATTAAATTAAAGCCACGTATGGTAACAGCACATGTCGGACTATTGATTCGCACCAGAAAACAGCTTTTAACCCCCTGTCTATAGTTTGTATAAAAAGACAGTAAATGAAGAACTGATGTACACATATGAAATAAAGGATAAAAAAGCACTGAAAACAAACATCAGCCACTTTTTACGAGGGGGGCCTCGAGTAGGAGGCAGTGGTGATAATAGGCGAGAGCTTGCAATATGTTTCTATCAATTAGAACTGTGAAGGTATCTGGCATGTCTGGTCATTGCACACAAGGATAAACTGCAGAGGCTGATTTGCGTAATTACTTTGACAAGGAGCCCAGAGGTTGGCCCAGAGAAAACATCACATTGTCCAGTCTGTTTATCCAACTGCACTGACTGATATGATAATGTAGTGAGTTGTTTTAAGTTGCACCATGGGCAAAATCTGAACTCTAATCTGATTACAGTAAAACAATATCACCTCTAAGAAGAAGGTGTTTGTTTGTTAAAACTTTGGAGCTGATTTGGATTAGGATTCAGGAATTTTGCACATACACACACACAAAATCACAAAGTAATCATGATCCAAGATCTGGATCAGGATTCTGGATCCAAGGATTCAAGTTATGAAGGAAACTTTCAGCCTTTCATTGTTTTCCAGTAGCTCAGTAATAGCCTTGCTACTGAGGCATACTGTCTAAGCACCACTTTGCAGCTTAAACACAGTGATTGCTGTAAATTGACATATCAAAGATGCCTACAGTATGAAGCTATAAGTAGAATAATAGATGCTTTTTGCCTATATAAAGTCTGAACAGTAAATAACACATGAGTCTGGGGAAGGAGCTAAGCATAAGAGAATTCAGGTGAGGCACAGAGCTACCGTCTGTTTGTATTGTTTAGAGTCCATTTAATGCACAAGGTTTCTAAGCTTTAAAATACAGCTATTGTGGAAATTGATACAAAGATTGCACATAAATGTCCAACAAGGTGAAATAAACATAAAGCAGCATTTGCTTGTCTCATGTGAAGCTCAAGGCTGTCACAAAATGTCATTTTCTGCTGTGGCAGCATGCACTTTACAGCAAAGCTTAGCCTTTTCCCATTAACCCGACTGATCTGGGAGCGGATTCGTCTGCCCTTTAAAATCGCTGTCTCCAGGGTAACTAAAGCAGTTACTCTTGCACCTGTTAAGAACTGAAAAGGAAGAGCAGATGATTCACCTGAAGCCAGACTGCAATCACCTCTATTCATAGATTAATAACCTCCTATGGTTCTAGACCGGCAGCATTTCAGTGGGTGTTCTGCATTGTTGACGGGGAATGCTCAAACAGCATTGTACTTGCTCAGCAATTAGCTGAAAATGATTGCTAATTTTGATGGGGAATTTCATGTTTTGCTGTTTTCAAATTTGTGTTTGGTTATATCTTTGTTGTAACAATGCAAAAAATCTTATACCATTGGAAAACCTGTTTATTTCCCATTAAATGATGTCACATTTATAAGATCTCTGGGTTGATCAGCAGAATTGAGCATGTGGGTAACAAGCATAAAAAACATGCCAAATCTTCTCTGCCAATGCCAAACAGCTTATTACGCTATTGACTCTTGTTTTTAGGTTCTGGTACCCCAGGTGCTGACAACTAGGTGCCTGACTGGCACCTGATTATCAACACCAGTGGGAAATGGACCCCCACAACAGTGGTCAGTTGAAATCTGCTGCCATGTTTGACTGATCTGGATGAGGCCCATGCCATAGAGGTACTTCAAACTGGTGTCCTGCAAAACCACGTTGCAGAATTATCTGAAGTGAGCCCTTGTACCATCACCAACTCAAAGGTCACGTTCCTTCCAGCAGGGGATGTCAGAGACAGGCTGCAAAGTCCCAAGAAGACGACACAACAAGAAGACAATTTCTCCACCCTGTGAGTTCTCAGGAACTGTAGGCAGTCATCTACAGATCTGCAGAATCTCCCTGACTGCAAAAACAAGGCTTGTCATCACTGGGGTCAATCTACGTATAGAGAGATATCAAGATGAGATTCTGCAACCAGTGACAATCCCATATGAGTCTGGGACTGAACTCGCCCCCACAGAGCAGGGAGTTCTTCCAGAATTTGGGAGTAGGGATCAACTTGAGCATGTTCTTCATGCCAAAGTAACCAACACAACCACATTGGCTGACTTACAACAAATGGGATGCAATCCCACAGCAGTGTGCGAACAAGCTCATGACCAGCATGTAGAGGGCATGCAATGCTGTTTGATTGTTGATGACTGTTTCCGGTCTGCAGCTGCATAGGGCCCCATTTATTTTGGACTATCTCCCAAGTTTAAACTATTAAATAGCAAGTCCATAGAATTTGAGTTTTGCCTAATTAGTATGTTTTTGATATGACTTTTCAGGAATGTATTGACAGGTGTCCTGCTTCTGTAGTTGAAACAGAAAGCGTACTGACATCTCATTATATAAAACATCAGCTACATGTTTAGTTATCTGTCTCCTTGTAGTCCTCTGAAACATCTTTTTTTTTTCTTTTTTTCTTTTAGGGGTGTGACCACCAGCCCTCTTTGAAGATTTTAGTTAGCTAGCAATATTTTTTTCTGTCTGAGAGAGCAAAACTTACGTCACTGAAACACAAGAAAACAAAACAGACAAGGACGAACAAAAATCGTATATTGTATTTATTGATTTTTTCTGACTTTTTTGAGGTTGTTCCCGCAACTTTATATTAATGTTGCACAATACTGTAATTGCAACTGACCAATAACCTTTGATTTCACAGCTCTGTGATTCAGAGAAAAAGAGCATGAAAATACAATATGGTAGTAGTAAAAGTACGAACAAAATTGGAGACCGGGTGGAAAAACTTTCACCCAGGAAATTGGGGTCAAAAGTAATAGAAAAGTTGATTTACTATTTTTGGATGTTGTTGACTGTTTTCACTGATTTTCAGATTTCAGGAGTAATTTTAGACCCTGTTACAATGTTTCACAACTATATGTTGGAAAACCATTTATCCAAAAAGCCCTAAAAAACACACTTTTCCCATGTTTGTTGTTTTTCCCTCAAGTCACAATATCAGTCAGCTGATCAATTGATTGTACTAATGGATCTGAATTAACTATGATGTTGCAGAAACACCAACAGGGTGATATCAGGTCACGCAGTTCAATATTCAGTGAATTTGTCATGAGAAGAAGACAGTTGTTGGGCGTTACAGTAATGCCAGTGGGGTTGCTGAGGGTCACTGATCTGCAGCCCCGCAGTCCCAGAGATGGTGGCTGTTGTGTGACTGGAGCAAGACAACACTACCCAACTCTGCAGGGTCAAGGCACAAGGGACTACGGGGTGCTCTCCCTTCAAATGTGACAAATACGATGTGACATGTCAGTGCGTGCTCAAGAACATCGCCCTCTTTCACTCATATTGGTGTATTATTTTTTTTGCTTCTGTTCCTTTCCTTGGTACACAAACACTCCCACACACTGGAACAGACACATACATCCAAAAAAAAAGGAGTTCACTCTGTCTTCCTCACAAAAGCAGACACAGAAACACAAATACACTCAAACAGGGAAATATTACTCACTCTTGCATGAATACACACACACGGAGGTACACACACTCTACTCCCCCTGTGGCTGTCATCAAAAGCAGCCACTCTGCCCTACACTGTGTAAAAGTAACAGCGTGCTTTTATGTTTCCCTTTCCACTGTCTTCTCTTTTCCTGATGTTCACTCCTCCTCTCCACTGCGGTGCCTTCCAGTCATTCCATGTCATCCCACCTCTCCGACACCTCTCCTACCAGCCGAAAGTTAAGTGCATTTGCAGACCCTCTCAGATAGGCTGTCATATATATTTCAAAACCATTTCAAAAACCGATTTAGATGGACAGAATGCACATTCACCAAGAGGCTGTGCGGGGCTTATATTCGCACAGTGGCTTTTCGGAGTCGTTTTTCCCTCCTTCAATAAGACATTTTTGAATGTCATGCTCACATTGTCAGCGTAGCGTGTAAGTGTACTCGTGATTTTGTGACTTTCAAAGTGGGCAAATAAAATATTTCACTTTTTTTCCCCATTAGCTCTAAGAAGACATATTCACTTATCCAAAAGGTAACTTTTTTATTCCTTTAATTAAAGGGATCTCTTCAGTGTCATCAGCAATATTTGCTGCCTTCTCTAGATAACAAATTACTCTTAACATAAATAATGATGCACAGATTAAACATGTGAAAATAGAAACGCTGGTGGTTGTGAAAGAAAAAGCATCAAAGCAAGTGGTGACACTTGGAAAATAACCCCAATTTGTATTTTCTCCTTTGATGCTGGTAGATTAATTGTGCTCATTTCACCTGCATGTTTGCTTGTCCTCATAACCCCCACACCCAGTGCCGTGAATTCTGGGAAGTGTTAATAATATTTAAAGTTAAACGCCATCTGTTCCCAGGGTCTAACCTGAATACCAATACGGCTGCAAATGTTGCAATTAACAGAGCCAAGATGTCAGAAACACCAGAGAGGAAGGCTTTAAGCCTCCTGCTCCAGGAAAAGAGAGGCAGATGTGATGTGAGCAGAGATGACTTTTCCAGTTCTCTCGGGGGGGACACACACTCCTCTTGTCCCCTTTTCACTACCTCCATCTGCCCTTATTTGATGAGATTCTCAGTATCATCTTTACTTAGGGGAATCTGCTTTTTAAAAATACAGGCCTTATAAAATGCTTGTCTCTCTCCATTTGAATGTTTTAAACAGCGAGCACAGGCAGATCAGTCAGGTGAATGAGAAGGCTGCTGTTATTTTTTTCCGAAATTAAACCAAATTGCATTTGCTCCGCCGTACGCAGTTTGTCGCCACGGGGATGTTCTGTATGCACATGTGCTGTTGTGAATGACGAAGAGCAGGATCCATATGAATAGTTTGATTAAAACAAAATGTAGACTATCAAACTGTGTACAATGTGTTAGACTTACGCAAACGCGGATAAATCTGAAAATGTAATTTATGGGCGGAAAAGTTTTATCATCCACAATCCTGTTTTTAGATCATTATCGAACTGTTTGCTGTCAATATTTACATTTCCTCTTCTTCTTTCACAAACAAAATGGTGCATTAAAGTCAGGATCTGCTAAAGCTGATTTGGCCATGTCACATCGCGCTTTCACTGTGATTATGTTGTTTTTCAGTTGGCAGACTGCATAACGAGTGACATATCGTTCTGTTTGCTACCAGCACTTGCACACACATGCAGGCTGAGACTGCGAGAGCCTCAGACCCACAGGAAGAGCAGGTGATTGAACATTTAGTTAACTTACATTATGATCTACAGAAACAGCCGTCTTCTAAGTAAGCTTTGACCACTGATTTTTCCTTTTTACCCAAATTTGGGTTTAACATCTTTACATTTTTAACTTAATCTAGAGCTTAACACACTTATTAGACCATCTAACATAAAAAAATAAAAATAAAACACAAATATTTTAGAAATTCTAGAAATTTTACCATTTAAAATATCTTTTTAGTTAAATAGCTTGCACATACTCGTTACAAAAACACTAGAAATAATTTTTATATTATTTGGTGGTGGTCTAATGTGAAATAACCCAAAATTCGTATGTATAAATGGTAGAAAACAAAAAATAAATGCAATGAAATAAATAATAACAATCAGTGACAGAAACAAGCTTTCATAGACTTCTGAAAGAGATAAAAGAAAATCTTTCAGTAACAAGACGACACAATTTCCGCTTCCTAAACATGTTTTTATGCTACAAATTAGACTTAAACTCAACATATTTTCTAAAAACACAACGCCTGCCTGCATTCGACTACATTCAATTACATCTGATTACATTCAACATCCACTAGTTAACCAAAACAAAGCGGAAGAAAAATAGAAAACTGCAATGCATGTCAGGCATCATCCTTGAAATTTCATCATCTGACAGTTAGTGGCAAGGCTTTTAGTATTGACAAAAAAAAAAAAAGCTCACCTTTCCTCACCCACACATTCACACGCCAGCATAAAGCAAGAATTTCAAAAGTGAAAATACATTTGAAATCACTCACCCTGGCCTTCTATTCACATTAAGCTGGTGGTTTTGACCCTTAAAGATGAGCTCTCAAAAGCAGATTCTGTCAATATCAAACTTCCTTTATCCCTTTTCCTCGCTCTCTTTCACTCCCCGCACTTCACTGAGTCCACAGTGGAGTGGTGGGGAGAAGAAGCTGGCTGTCCCGGTGGGATCATTGGTGTCACTGTTCACACATTCAGGTTCGTGTGACATTGACCTGTGGGCGACAGTGAAGCTGCTTTCTCTGGAGACTTAGGTGTTGCCAAGGCTGCTGAAAGCACCACCAGCGAGGTCACACTGTGAGGCATGTGGCATTTGATGCATTTACTTTAATGATTCAGGCAGAAAAAGTCTAACAGTCCCGCTGTGACCCAGTGACCCGGAATCTGTTTAGATTAAAGTCTGTCGATGTTTGACAGTATCAAAGAGAAACATGCCACATGTGAATCAAAAATCTGTATTACCAACGAGAAAAATAATCAGGAGAACACTTATCAACCAGAGTGCTTTGATACTATAAAGAATTTATTACCCATATGTTTATAATCTGGGCATGTGTCCGATTATTGCTGGGATGGTCCAGTGGGCATGTTAGATTGTATGCTCTTCGGGGATGCAAGCCATGACTTCCAATATCAGCTGGCCTCAAAGCTGCTTCTATAATGCATGAAGATCAATACACTGTGGCTTTGTGACTGAGGCCTTGCAACTCTGTGCCCATATCAAGTATTCTCGGCAACTGCCCCGCCGTTTGAAGAGATCTATGCCTTTGGATTTATCAGGGCTCTGGGGATAACAGACTACAGGCTGGATACCCAAACTGCTATTGTTTGGTACAAAAACAAAGCTCGCAGTGCTGTGTTTAGGGTATTTCTGACATTTGCAGTTTTACGACAGTATTTGATGATGGCTTTCAGAGAGGCATTTTCAAGAGATCAGAACAAAAGGGGCATTACACCAGTAATCCATCGCTTCTCCAAACTTTGTGCTCTAAAGCTTCCCCATTAAAGAATATGGTTGGTGTTTTTATTGGATTATTTATCTATTTTTTTTATAAATTGTTTTTACGTCATGGTCATAATGGAAGCTTGGGCAGTATCAGCACATCAGATATCTGAAGCTACAGTTTCAAGAAAAAGACTAGTAAAAAAGTGTGGTCTGATCTTCATAGTTCACAGTAATAGTCAAACACAACCTGACTACAATGATGACACACAAACTCACTTGTGTGCTTTTAATGTCTTTACTGAATAAAGTGACCAAACAGTCCCAGTGCCGGCTGAAAAATTTGTCCACATAAATGGAAAAAAAATTTTTGTTTTGGAGAGCACTCATTTTATTTGGCATGTCCTTCCCTTATTCTGTGTTTTTCTTATACTGGGCACATGAACACAGATTTTAGCATCTCTGTGCAAGATGAATAATTTCTTTGCTGTTTTTGTTTTTTTCTTTTGCCAATGGGGTTATTTTTTACTTCTTTCATGGTCTTTGCAGGACACCAGCTCCTAGGGAGAGTAATAAGATCCTGAAGTTTCCCACTCATTGCCCTTTTGTCTTATTCTGGATTGATGAACAAAAATGGCTTTAAACATGCTTTTTAGGGTCATTTCCATCTTTCTGTTTCGGTATAACACTTTTTCTAAGATCATATAAAAGACTGGTTGTTCACCCCAAACAATCTTTTTTAAAAGCAGACTTCAATAACCATTCTTTGTAAGCCATTAGTCATAGGGAGGGACACTTTGACGACCCACACCCCTAATCTCCTAATCGCAACACATGACTCTAAGCGGACATTGGAAGAGACATTAGCATAGAGGTTACTTTTTCCAGCCTGCACTGTGTGAATACTCTGTGTGTTCAATAAAAACACGAAAAGCACAGCTAATTCAGTGTTATTTGTTTTGTCCGATTGTGTTTGTAATCGTGACTTAGTTCAAGACTCCATTTTACAGGCAATGAAAATGATCAGTATTTTTGTGCATGCAAAACTGAAGAAAAACATTCATCAGCAAGCACAGTGAGTACTGGGAACAGTCAAAGCTGGTCAAATCTGCTTCTCTCACATTCTCCAAAAGCAGTTCACCCCCCTTCCCCTGGTGTGGTGACAGTTTTGTATTACACTGAAGACACTCCACGCTCAGCATAGATTAGTTAAAGATTCCCTGAAGATTTTTATTTTTTATCTTCAAGAAATGAAACCCATTTATGTTCAGCTATTTTCAGTGGAATACATTTTGTTCATCTCCTACCTCTCAAAATTGGTGTAATGCATAAGTACATTTATTGTGAAGCCTTATGTCCAGAAGAACACATTACATTATGCAAGTGATTTTTCTAACACATGTCGTTAAAAACTCCTCTGGAGTGAGAGAATGGATGTTTATCGAGTCAGTCAGTCGTACTATTTCATTTCATATCTAAACTTTTCAAGGTCAGGGTCATGGGCTGGAGCCTATTCCAGAATACACTGGGCACCTGGCGAGTAAACACAGTGGCCCTCCATATTGAGAGAAACCAGGTAATAGACTTGCCCATTTGGCATCATGCAAACTCCAAACAGAAGCACCTGGCTTCAGACTGGGGTTTCAGTGGCCATTAGGACACTGTTCTGCCAAAGAAGTTATCAGTGTTTGTTTTCACATACAGCTCATAACACTATTAAAGCAGAGGAATATAAAAGCAGGACTTCTGGTGCTTAAAACTGTACCCCAGTCCACCTAAGCTATATCTACTGATGTTTACTTTTCAGTGCACTTGTTCTGAACCTTCTGGGCTTGTGATTCTTAGACTTATTAAAAGCTGAAAATCTCTACTTGTGATCAATTTCAATAGGACTGCACTATTTTAATAGCACTCTTAAGTCCAATAGATAATTTAGTCCTCCCAGCAGGAATATTATTAAAATATTGCAGTGATTTGTGTCCTGCTCTCTGCCATGTCCTTACTACACAGACTCACACAGACACACACAGTTTGTGGGAGAGATACACACATGGCCATGCTGGAAACAAAGGTAGAAACACCAGGAACATGAGGGGAAAGAAGTAAGGATGTGGCAGAGATCAGGACACAAATCACTGCAATATTTTAATGATATTCCTACTGGGAGGACTAAATTATCTATTGAACTTAACCAAGTTATTAAAATAGTGCAGTTCTATTGAACTTCGCTTTTTTTTAGGTCTTAATATCTAATATATCTCTTCTATAGTATTTCTATAGGACATAAATATAGCTTGGGTTGTATTTTTCATGTCTAGTTAATAGTCATAAAAATGTAACAGTGGGAAATAGAACATGCAACTATCCAGATTCACTCCTACAGTGGAAGGCATTTATCTCAGCCACATACCTTGTATGCTTTGTGTGACTTTCACAACCTGATGAAGTGTTATACCCAACAAGGCCCTGGGCGCTCTCCCCTACTGCCTAATGGCCTACTCTAATGGCTGTTTGTCTTGTTTCATTGTAATTGGGGGGCAACTGACAATGCAGCAAAGTCTCTGCTGTCGCTTTTTACTACTGAGATTCGTCTGCTGGCCCCCTCTGGGTCCTGTGCTTTGTAGGTACCAGTTTCTTCTCTAATGATATCATAATTGCTGTTTTCTCACACAGTGGACAATGGTTGCCAAGCCTGAAGGTGGCCTAGAAAATGAGCTGGAGATCCGGGGACACCACGACAATGAAGATAGTGCAGATGCATAAAAAATAAAGACATACTCATCAAAGGAGAATGTATTGCGGTCCCTTTTTAATACTGATGTGTCTCCCTCATTCTTTCCCTACCAGCCAAACCATATGGTTATCCACAATGCATCATTAGTGTAAAAAAGAAATGCAAATGTGCTTTCTCTGTGTCAGTCAATGTCACTGCAGTCAGTGTGTGTGTCCTTGAACAGGGTGTAAGAAGCTGAGATATTACCTTGACCCGTGTATTGATCCACACTGTTAGCCTGACATCCAGATGCACATTTACATACATGTACCAAGATGAACTAGCAATATTTTTCTTTTTCTTTTTTACGCTCCTTTCTTGAAAGGTCTGTTTCTACAATTAAAAAAAAGACCAGCTCCAGTCCTCTCAGCACACTCAGAAAAGTGAGATAGCGCAGCCAGCGCTGTTTGAACAATCATTTCTCAGTCCAGCTGAATTCATGCTGACGCTCCAGTTTGCTCAGTTTGCTTTCTGAAAACTCCCCTCTTCCTCTTTTTAATCCTCTGGGTGGTGAGGTAGTGAGATGGTGAGGGGGGAGTGGAGAAAGAAGGAGAGACCAGCATTGAATGCTGACAGGGACATAACTTGCCTACCCTGCATACCTTGTTTACAGTCTCCCTCCCTGCTGCTATACCCTCCTCTCTCAATGGAGCCATAAAAAACAAATAGGGGCTTTTAGAGAAATTGCCTGTGCACTGAAGATTAATAACAGTTGCACAAGTTCACCCAAGAAAGTCTCCAGAAGCAAAAACGATATTGGAAGATTAAAAGTGCCACATCCCTAAATTGGAATGATTCAGTGCTCGGGCCGCTCTCTAACCAGCTTATTGGGAGTCAGGGCTTTGGTCTACCTGCCAGACAAAGAGCATCATTAAGTATTTACTTCTGGATGAGCGTCTACTGCATGATGAGCTGAGGGTGTTATCGATCCCGCGTGTCTGAGATTGAAGTGGCCTGGGAGTTGTGGCAGGAGCACAGAAAAGACAGGTCATCCTGTTTGAGTGCAGGTCAGCTTTTTGACATTTGCAGCAGAGTAGATTAAAAAGAAGCGATGAGAACACCAATTTGCCTTACTGACATCAACAACATTGTAGATCTTTTGACGGGTTGTTTGACCCATTCAATGCACATTTACTATGCATTATCCCTTTATATTGAAGACTGTGGATTAACCCATCAACCAGAAAGAGTGGTAAGAGTTTGTCAAATCAGTAACTTTTGATGAACTTACTGCTTGTCATCAGCAAAACTGAGAGGCTGGTTGATGAACTAAGAAGAAAGGAGGACAAGATACACACCCCTGTTTGCATCAGTATGGCTGAGATGGAACAGGTGAGGCTCAGAATAGTAAAGAACCAGTCATGCTGCCATCCCATCTACACACTGGTGTAAGAAAGCTCAGACATGACCCCACCTCTTAAGGAAACCAAGGCTGATCATTTTAGTTGTTTTTAACATAGATGAGGAATAAAAGTCATGGCAATTGTAGACATCACAAGCCCATACAACCCAAGGCTCTGCAACAGGTCCAGAACATCACAGATAAAAGCATTGATGAGGATGAGAGATGTCTGAGCCTGAAGGACTTTAAAATTATCGAGCAGTATCTTTTATAAGAATTTTTCACAACGACTGAATTCATCCTCAACACTTCACCATGAAAAACTCTGTTTTATTAAAAAAAAAAAAACATGTTTTCTAATCATGGAAAAACTATATCTGCATGCTCTTGAAATGAACCATCTAATGTCCATCATGAAAAAAAAAACACTAAAAATAAGTTATTTAAGAATAGCTCATTTTTATTTTATTTTTGAGTTTCCAGTAAGGTCAAGTAGCCTCGTTTCCTTCGTAGCTGTAACAGTATTATCGTAATAACATTATATATTACTAAGGGGAAAAAAAACCCTAAATCTATTATTGTGAATATTCAGCCCCTGGTTAACCACGACACTTTGATCTGCATATTTTCAGCGGCGCCTCATAGTTTCTATGGTAACAAGGAGGCGCACACGTCTCCGGGGCAACCGGGTCTAAGCGTCTCAGAAGTTGATAGCAACCACTACAGAACGCAACAGGCGTCAAGTTTTTAGAGCCGCGTAGAATAATTAGTAATTGCAGCAACATTGCCCTTCGTTAATTTGGACTTCCACCAATAAAAGCTGTGGCAATGTCGATGAGGAGGAAGACGGAGCTAAACGCAGAGGGCTTCACCGTAAAGGCCACTTTGAAGAACGCAGTGGTGAGTGTAG
Source organism: Pundamilia nyererei (assembly GCF_000239375.1). Classification (NCBI taxonomy): domain Eukaryota; kingdom Metazoa; phylum Chordata; class Actinopteri; order Cichliformes; family Cichlidae; genus Pundamilia; species Pundamilia nyererei. Next base: position 2,713,887 of record NW_005187411.1, read on the forward strand.
TTGTTTCAGTTAGCACTAGCTATAATAGCAGTGGGGAGCGTTCATCCTGGAAGCCCAGGGATGGAGAATTTACGGTTTGCATTTTATAAGCAATTTTGTGAGAGAAGTGCCAAGCCCATTACGGAAGAATGTATAGAGCTGGTTACATACAGTTAGTCACATTGAATGTCATTATCATTGTAACTTTACCTGCTACAGCTGGAGAGAACTGGCATATAGTCTTATATTCAGGAAGTAACTGAATCTAATTCACCTCATTGGCTAGTTGAATCTCCTCTCTTCGCGATTGGCTTGTACTTGTCATGTTTCTTTACATTAAATAGTAAATGGACTTGTACTTATATAACGCTTTTCTGCTATAACTGAGCACCCAGAGCACTTCTTTGACACACTGCTTTTATTCTATCCTTTTAAATGCTATGTCTAGCATTAAACATAACACAACTTTCTGATTAGTGGACAATCTGCACTACCTCCTGACAAATGTTTGTCTCTGTCTGACAAATGCTTAAATATGACTATAGGGATCTGCTAGAAATGGTGTTAGACACATTTTAACCAATTTAAAGTTATTTATAAACGCTATGGGAAAAGAAAACAAATGTTTTCAAGATATTGATCTAATTCCAGCTGAGATCATACTGCAGTTTTAGACTATTTAAGCTGTCATTCACAATTCAAAGAGCCTCCTGTCTGCTTCTTTCTCACACACATACTGATGGACAACTAGCAGTAAGGAACCTGGCAGTGACTAACAGCAGGGAACAGGTGACTGTCAAATTTTCAGAATAAAAGAACACAGTTGATCAAAAGAAGACCATTTTATCCATCCATGTTCTTCCACTTAGCCATTTAAGGGTTGCGGAGGGACTGGAGCCTATCTCAGCTGTCATAGGTAGGTAGGGGTACCCTCTAAACAGGTCGCCAACCTATTGCAGCCCTTAATGAATAGCCAATATGCTTTAAAAACCACAGTTTCACACAGGAAGCGTTGCTGTTGATTACAGCCCGGATAAGTATAAGAGTTGAACAGGAGTCTCACCTTTTCTAAATAAATGTCTTCAGTTATTTAGTGGATGTTATCATGATGCGTTCATGCTGTGAAATTTAAAAGAAAAATAAAGCAGCCACAGTTAACTTCAGACAATGAACACAATACTCAGATAATTTTGAAAACAGCAGACCTCAGTTATACACATTTATCCACTTTAGGGGGTACAGATTTTCAAAATAAATACCCCCTATTGATTTATGTTTTTAATATCAAGTGCTATCTCTCTTCAGCTTTTCAGTCTACCTATTTATCTCCAACGTTTTTGCAGCAAGCCACAGAGTCAAGACTGGTGGTAGCAACAATCCTACCGCCATTTTTCCAGAAATTGCATGGTCTGTTATTTTTTGCTCTGCGTCAAAATCTCTGTGCGCAAATCAACCCAGAGAGTTGAGGTAGCAATAGGAAAAATCAGAATGCCTGAACAAACTCTTCAACCATTATTCTACTGTATCTGTCTTCTATGTATGTGTGTGTGTGCCTAACCCTTTTGGTCAGACAAGCCTGAGTGGGTTTCACACAAACATGGACATTTGGGAACTCTAAAATTATCCAATAACATTTATGGACTAAAATGACACGTATAAAGCCCATTCAGAAGCTATATGGCAATGATTAGATGCTATGAAACGCAGAAACCGTGTGCTAAGAAAAATGCAAATGCTGTTTTTTTATAACAGCATTTTCCTTTTATAGACTAACGGGCTTGTGGGGTGGTGGAGTTGTGCGTAGCACGTGGTTTGAGCTTAAAAGCTTATAGTTTTGTTTTTGATTGCCTTGCTACAAATAGAAAAGGAACTGCATTTATTTTTGTACTGCTTCTTGTCTTACACTGAGAAAAACAAGAAACCTCCTGAATCTTGATTTCCTTGTCGAGAAGTCCCTATTTGGGACCTCAAGTGTAGTTAAACTGTTGAAGGGCTTGACTAATTTCCAAAGAAAAACTTTCTTCTTCTCATTTACTGCAAATGAAGATGGATCAGGAACGTGTAATAGGTTGTACGGCAGTGGACATTAGTCTCTATTGACTTCATGGACTTTATTGATTGGTCAGTAAAACTAGTTTTTGTCTGGCCAGAAATAGATTATTATTTAAAATCCAAATCAAATTTTATTTGGGCTTGACCGCTGTCTTGTGCAGAACTCCATATCATTTTACTTAAATAACTTATAGTTTACTGGAGTCTTTTTAATGAGTTTTTCAAAAACTACTGTGTCTGAGGAGTAAAGTTATGCTGTGCTTTGCTATTCTGGGATGTCTCACATTGAACATTTAAATGTCTTTCCTTTTATTTCAGTGACATATACAGGGGTTTTACTGCATCACAAACAATTTCAGTGCCCGGCAAAGGAAAAAAACAGTGTATTAAAATATTTTTAAACATTTTTAAATTACTTTTCTTTATCAGTTCCCTGAAATAACAGTGAAATGCATAGACTTCTGTTAAGCAGATAAAGCAGATAGACTCATTGCTTTAACTATATGCAGAATAGTGTGCCTAATCAGATGCATAATAATGACCCAAACGTATGTGGTATACATATAGCCATGCATATGCACTTATGCTTGTTTAATTAAAACATTGTCAAACTTTCAAAGAATGAGGCCAGAATTAACACTTTACAGTTTTTTTTTTTTACTCTTGGGTCCATATTATGTCAAAAAAGGTAGAAATCCCAAAAAGGGTGATCTTATTGGTCAAGCCTTCTGTTTACAAATGGAAGCAAATGTAAAGGAAGTTGGTAAAAGGCTGAATGTGTGTTTCACACAAAGGATAAACTGCACCAACGACCAGCACAACATAAGTAATGATTCATTTTGAATGCTGAGTGCAAAGCTACTCTAGTCCAACAATAAAAATTCAGAGCTAAAATGAGCATAATAGGTCTTCTTTAAACACAAGCAGTGGTGTCATAGTCACACATTGTCAGATTACTTAAATGTAGCTTTAATAAAAGTTGCTCCAGTTCACCCACGAAAAGTCTCCAGAGTCAAGCAAGGCTGGAAGATTAACTGGAATGATTCAGTGCTCAGGCTGCACTTTAACCAGCTTGTTAAAAGGCAGGGTCTTGGCCTACCTGCCAGACAAAAAGGATCATTAAAGGTAGGGTGTACGTTTGTAGAAGCCAACAAGAGTAAACTATATTTTTTGAAAGCAAACAGCCAAATGATCCCACAACCTTCCCCTCCCTCCTGACTTCAGGAGCTTCTGCTCTGTCATTGTAAATACAGGGTGTATCAAAAACAAAAAACAAAACCTGTCCCTTTTCAAAGGGCTATTGTTGCCTTTACAGTCGTTCTCGGTTGGCACAAAGGCAGTGGCAGCTGGTTAAAGGCAAAGCATGTCAGAGGCAACCACAATGTTTATATTTTGCTTAAATCTGACTGTTTTCCCCCCAAACGCTCTGACAATTAGCCCTATTTCCTAGAGAACACAAAGCTCTTCATTAGAGCTTATTTCTTAAAGGGTGCATACTAAAAAACATGACAATATGCTGAATGACATGCTGAATTAGTAAAAAAATGAAAACTTTTCTTTCATCTGTAAGTTCAAAGAATTCCTTACATTTAGATTTATTGTTGTAAAGCTGTTATGTTGACAGCTTTGAGTTGGTTCATGGCCGTTTATGGTACTGTATTGGAAAGTGTGGCATTCTTGAATGAATATGAGCATCATTTTAAAAAATTTGGTCAGAAGGTTTTTGGTTCTCAGGTCTGAGACATCTTGCCTATATGTGATGAATATTTGCAGAAGGGCTGCACATTTCTGATGACAACGACAAATACTTGAACCTGAAGCCACAGCTGCCTTTTATTTTTTTGTAGCCGCGTCCACCTTGAGATGCAAAAGAGGCTGTGTAGAGCTATCATTGACTCGCTCTTCCTTTCTTGAAGGTCATAAACAAATCTGTTGTCAAGAGCTTTCATGAGGAAGGCTCCTGCAAAGCCCTTTAATATTCACCATCTCCCCAGAGGATCTGCTGTGTCTGGAACATGAATGATGCGCGCACACCGGCATACCACTGGCTAAATCTTCAACAAAAACCATTACATTTTTCAGGGGCTTGCTTGTGTCTCTTGCTCCCTGTTTTTTTTTTTTGTCCCCCGTGGTCACGGACATTTCACTCCAGAGAGGGCAGCTTTGCAGAGAGCTGTGATTTGTAGGTAACGACAAGGCCATTTCAAGCCTTGAAAGGGTATGGGGACTTGAAGCATAGGCTTATTATGCTTTAAAGTATTTGTGGTTATAGAAATTGAATCAATAGCACAGGCCCCTGAAACCCTTCCACCGTTTTTTTTCTTTTTTCCAGTGATTCATCCTCAAGCATTTAAAGAGAAACAAGATGCACTTTACATTCTGGTGGGAGGTCGTCACTGTACGCTTCATACAGAGAGGGCAACAAAGCTGTTATTTTCTGTGTCAGAGGCTTATTCTGGCTTGATGACAAAAAGAAAAATCCAAAACAAACAACAAAAAAAAACCAAGAAAAAAATAACAGGTTGGAGAGAGACTGCAAACAGCTGCGCAGTGCAGAAAAATGAGTGGATATGACTACACACACTTTACATGGAAAGTAATGCCCCCAAAAATGGTGTGAGTGAATGATACACATCACAAATTATTTTCAGCATCGTATGGAAATATTTTTGTCATAAAATATTGTCATAAAAGAGAAATAAAGCATGAAAACAATAATTAATATACTCTTCCACCACATTCTTTACATATATCTTTATATATATCTGGCACAGGTGTAATCAGTCCTTAACAGTTAGAGCTTAGTTTTTCGTTCAACCGTTTTAAAACACAGTTAGCATCTGGCTCGTTAGCCCTAATGCTTCGCACAGTGGAGCTATGAACTGTATTTGGGATTATGATTCCAAACTTTGTGGCACATGTTGTTCTGAGTGGCAGAGTGTCCCGTTATCTTTGCCTCACCTTCTTTCCTGTCATAAGGAGAAGCTGCTTGAGCCCGGAGGACAGTCAATTCCTCCTCTCAGGTGTTTTTGGTTCAACTTTGAGCTCCTGTTCATCACCTATGCTGTGGCTGAATGGAATGACAGAGCAAGTATTGCAGTGAAATTCTGGAGATTCACAAAACTAAGTAACTATGTATATACTTGGTAGAAGCAGATTTCTGTAGTCAACCTTGTTTGAGTTGTCAGAGTCAGAGATGTGGGCAACCAGTCAAAGGTGTTTAATCAGGGCATGCTATTACATCTCGCTGCATGAATACCATTCTGAAAATAAAAACATTGGTCAATAACTATTGAGCTCACAGATCTGTCTTCTGGGTTGGGTATTGATTTATCGAATACTGAAGATTAAATTAGAGTAGAATATATGACCTCTGATGATTGTCATGCCCTGAGATTGATATATGTAGTCTGTAATTTGTTGGATGTTTGCCATCACACATCCTGCAATGTTTCCTCTCTGTGTGTACTGCTTTTATGCTTAACCAACCTCAGCTCTGAGGTCTTTCAAGGTCTTAGATGTCACAAAGTCCTTTATCTAGAGAAATCCTCCTTTCTGAGGTGATAAAAGAAAGTTTCAAACATTTCTGCACTCATATTTCATACACTCTACATATAATAGTCTGCAATAGTCTTAGTAAATAATATGCTATACCTTTAAAGCATAGGTGTCAAACTCTGGCCCGCGGGCCAAATTTGGCCCACAGCCTAATTAAATTTGGCCCGCGAAGCCATACCAAATTACTATCAGAGCTGGCCTACTGGTATTATACAGCTAATATATATATTGTTTAGTATTAAGCTTTGCTTGTTCCATATTCAATTTTTTAGCAAAACGTGTTTGAGTCCATAAGAAAAGATTCATTCTTATATCTGGAGGGATAAATATAATTCAATAAATATTAACGTTAGCCCGCGACTTTGTTCCAGTTTTGAATTTTGGCCCACTGTGTATTTGAGTTTGACACCCCTGCTTTAAAGTAATGATTCTTTTATGAGCAATAAAGTTTTTTAAAAAGCACCAGGCAATTTTTGGAAGTACCTTTTTTTTTTTTTTTTTTTTTTTTTTACATTTGCACAAAATCAAGATCCAAATCTGGAGATTCGTGTGCCAAGGGACGTGCCAAAGGATGTGCAACTAGGGCAGGACAATATGGCCAAAAATATTTATCACGATATATATTTGAAAATTTGCGATAACGATATAACTGACGATATAATTGACGCAAGACAAAATACCCTACTCCACAACTTTATTAGTGCAACCCCCCCGGGCCATATCATACCATGAACGGTATGATATGGCCCAGCCCTATAGGTGCAACCACTCTTTCTCAGATTAACTAATACTTAATACTTCATAAACTTAAAGAAATAACAGCACAATAACCAGCTGCATCTTCAGTGTGTCCCTACAGTTCCACCTAGTTTTAAAAAGTTTTAATTTTTGGCTAACATATGAAACACAAAATGATGGCATGTCTTTTGGAAACAATGTGTTGCATCCTTGCAAGTAGAAGAAGAATCAAGGGGCTCAAATCCATGTGGTCATCCAACACCTTACAGCGACAGTTAATGTTGGTTTTTCCTGTAATATGTCACCTGTCTGAATCTCTGCAACGTAATACATGCTCAAGTACATGAACACAACCCTCTCATGCTCTGCTGCACAGTTCACCTTAGAGGGCAAATTGATACAATCTACACTAGAGCCCAACCTCAACTTTTGTGTAACAAGGCTCTGCAGATTGCTGAGATGATAGATTTTGAAAAATCACAACTCATTTACTGCTTACTTGGTCTCTGTGGTAAAACCAAGGCCAGCAAACAGTGTCCCCAAGACTCATACAAGGCTCCCCACTATCCGCTAACTCCAATCCCCCAGTCCTGCCGTCATCCTGCCTTTTCACCCCACTAACCTCAGGGGACAGATAGGATACTCCATGCCAGCAAACGTGACCTCCATATCTTATCCTTCCCCCGCAGCATAATCATTATATACCTGAGCAGATGTCTCAGCCCCTTATACAGTCTCCCCTGCTATTCTCTTGCTCTCCCTTGTTCTCTCTTTCTTTCATTTCAGAACCTTTATTCAACCAGCCAGCACTCTGGAGATGAAAACATTTATGTAGAGAAACAATGGGCTATCAGACTATTACTTCATATGCACTCTAAATCGTAAACTAAATCAATTAAATAATAATGACAGTAAATTAAAAAGCAACAGAGCATAGATGCATTTTGATTTAATTGTATTGTATCATAGTAATTTGCTTTAGTGGATAGTTTGGAAGGATGCTTTGTAGAGAGTGTGTCAGAGATGTGTATGTGCACATCTTAGCTATTTGTTTTCGATGCTCTAGCCCCAGAGTGTCATCGTAATAAATGAATCCATCTGAACAAATTAAACAAGTGACAGCTTCGAATTGATCCTTGATTAGGGCTTTAAATGAATGTAGAATTTCAGTACAACTCGATTAAATGTAATCTCACTTTAAAAATGTGATGTAAACTTGGTTAAAATGCTGTCTCAAATTTGATTTGTTTAGAAGATTTCAAAGTTTTTCTAATAGCTTTATGTGCATTAGTTAAAGCTTGATTTAAAATGATTAAACCCGAATCACTGAAAAACACCATAGGGTGGAATAATCAAGACAACAATAAGAGTCTGAAATAAAAATGAGGCTATTTCAGATAAACGATAGCAGCAGTTTTTTTCCTTTTTGACCAAGATTGAATCCTTGAAATTTTTTATGAAGATGAATCTGCCTATTTACTACTCTCACTTGCCATCAAAATCATTCTTCCCCATCACTCTGAACACGTTTACTGACACAGAGACTCATAATGTGCCCAGCATGAGCCATAAATTGCCCATGCAGCACAATCAGGTATTTTGTGTCTGTGTTGTGTCTTGCCTATGCAAGGCAAGGCATACTGAGCAAAGTTGGATGTCCTCACCCATCTGCTTGGCCGCCACACTTGAACTGCCTCCCGGAAATGTTTTCTAAACCAGCAGTACTTGTAGGGACACATGCACTATTTTTCCGTATCCGTCTTTCCCTTCCCTCGCTCCCGTGTGTTCATCTTATCAGCACCACAAGCCTGCAGTCCATCCCAGCAAACAGCTGGGTTATTTGAGGAAGAATTGAGTCATGGTACAAAAAAGGTTAAATTGGCAACAGACTCTGGAGGCCTGCTGGCATTTCCATTACTATCGATCAACCACGGAGCCTAAAGGTCTTAAGCGCACAAAACATTGGCTGACTTGGACATCTTACAGTTTTCCTCATAACTTCGTATGTTGTTCTTTGCATGAAATACTGCATAGAAATGACAATACATTTTAAGCATTATATAAAGATGAAATCCATGAAATGCCGCTAATTTAAAGTCACCTTAAAAGAGAAAAAAAGTTTGCTTCTGCAATGCCCATTTGAAACTTTGCTTTGATCCTGGATTTTAGATCACATTGAAGATCTACATTCCTGCTCAGGGTAAATTTGGCAGAACTTACAAAAAGCAGTTTCTCTGATTCATGTTCTCTCGCCAGGTATCAACAAATAGATTAGGTTATAATTGATAGCATGGCGTCTGAAGTGCACGTCTGCTGAAATGTCTGTGACCTTTTCCGCGATTGAGGAAAAACACCGTCAGTAAACTTCAGTCAGATATGTGGAAGTATTTCCACAACATTCTATCATGACCTTACAGGAAGTGCTCAGCTGATTATATCTATTATGTTTGCCTTGGTTGACAATTATACTGGCCTCTGTGTTTGTTATGTTCTCCTTCATGCCCTTGTAGCTTGAATTCTAATTAGATAGCGTTTAATAGCGAATGTTTATTGCTCCTTGCAGGGCCCCTATTTTCGGCTCAAGAGTTAATTAGCCCTATGTCATGTGATAACCATCACTGAGGGCATTTAGACCTACGCCATTTCTATGAGCAGTGTCCTTGTATAAAAACAGCCAGTTTTTTTTCTTTTTGTTCGTTAGGTACAAAATTGCTAGAAATGATCAGGAATCACCATAAAATGTGTTTTCTTAACATATTTTGCTTAATATGTTGCCAGTGAAGTCTGTTCTAAGCTGTAAGACAGGGTATTTTACAGCTTTCACATTGATTTTCTCCCAAATGGTTGTGAGTGGAAGTTGCTGGAAGTCACTGTAAAATTGATTAATAAAACCCCAATCAAGCAGGCCTAGAAATCAGTCAGTGATAACCACTGGGTCACCAGAAGAACCAGTTCTGTTTACATGGTACATGCTCAGCTTAGGTAGCATTATTAGAAGACATAGGCATGGCACGGGTGTGGTCTCTGGCTCTGCGGCAGTGGAGGGGTGGTACAGTAGGCTCATGAGGCTGTGCCGGGAAGACGGTGGGGACAGGTGAGAGGGATTACAACTAATGAACTCTGCCCCTTTTTAGTGTGTGGTGTTTAAAGGAGCTGGGAAGCTGGCCTTGCGGTGGAATATATACAGTGCAGAAGCAGTGGGAACGCAGTATTTAAAAATAAAGGTGCTTAGAAGTGACACTTGAACACTGTGTGGGTCCTGATCATTTCACACATATATTTTCATTGATATCCAAATTATACCCAGCTTTGTCTTTCTATTTAGTTAGGTTACAAGAATATCTTAAAGACATAAAGGCCTGCAGGACCTCAAACCAGATGCTTACTTTGGAAGGCATTACCTTGGCCTCCAGTCACATTGTGAGGAATATTGGAGTTATTTTTTAGACACAAACTGCTTACTTGTGGTTCCTAGGATAAACTAAAGTATTTTTAGAAGTCCTTGTCACTTAACAGTCATCTTTAAGACCTTGCTCACACTTAATTGTGGAAAATTCATTTAAAACATTATTTAATAACTGTTTTAGCCATCCCCAAAACCGTATATATAAAATCTGATAAAAACAATTTTGCAGACTTTGCCATAAAATAAAATCCCTTTTCCTTATAGTTATAACTCAGTCTTTGTTGTTTGCATAGTACCATGTCCCTGGCCCATTTTGGCAGGTTTTTGCTGAGTCTACCACATGTTTGTTGTGCTTCAGGAACAATAAACAATAACAGTTTTCACTCCAGATATCCTTCCTGAGCCAGCCTTCCCATTTATCAAGGCCTGGGACCAGCACTAGGTTTTTTTTTTCCAAGTATCAAACCAAGGATCTTTCACATGTGAAGCAAATGGATAAACCACACTAAGTAGCCACTTCCAGAACCTTTCATGCTACTGCCTAGAGTTGCAAGGTTGCTTGATTACATAAGCAAGTCAGATTTACAGGTTTGTCTGAGGGGGGAAAAAAATCAGTGATTTGAATTCTATTTTGCAATGAGTAGGCTTGTGTGTGGTGGTTCAGAGTGTAGGTGGCTGACTGTGAAACTTTAACATGTCGCGTAATGCTAGCTTTTGCTCACGTAATGTGTTTTTCTGTTTGAGTTGCTGTTTGGTTTATGCAATAAACCTTCTTGATTGGGCTTATACTGTGCTTTGAGCAGCTTTCAAAATATTTACTTCATGATAGACATCTGAAAATGACTGACAGTAAGGAAGCAAGAAATAATTCCTTTTAAATAAACCTTTTAAATCGCAGTGCTCTTTTCACTTTCTTTTTTTTGCTACATTCCTTTGCACAAAGCCATCCAAAATGTTATACTGACAGTATTTCAGAAGCTGCACCCTCTCTCCGGTGTCCTCTTTTGGACAAGGTTGTATTGTCGCACCGCAGTCCCTGCTCACTCCTTTAACTCCTTCATCTTTGGTGTCATGAGGAATGGCATGGTCAGAGCATTTCCAGGCATATACCGGTGCTACTCATAAACCATAATAATCTATTTTATGTGACTTATATGACCTAAATACCAGTCCTTAAAATCATAATTAGAAATGCTCCAAATAGTTAATTTCCATTCAGCAGGATTTGAGTGGTGTACATTGTGTGCCCATTAAACTACTATTAGTTTCAGTCTGTGACCACATTTTTTTAAAATCCAGTTTGTCTGCATTTTGCCATCTTTTTTAAGCGTGTACTTTGGCTCATTATCAGTTAAGAACTCTTTCATAGCTGAAAACAGTATTCATAATTTTACCTCAACATTAAGTCATACTGTTATGTGTGTGTGCATTTAGAATATACCTGCTTGTGACAGGGACAAACTTTAATATAAATGAGGATGCGATCAAGTGTGGTACACTGATGAGATATTAGATGACATAGACACATCCTCCATCATTATCACCCGTCGCACTGACTTGTCCTTGCCAGAGGAGAATGGCCTCTTCTGAGTCTTCTAATTGTCCGATGTTAAGTGTGCGTTATGAACTTGACTACAGGGTCAGATGTGACAGCTCGCATACTGCCTACATCAACATAATGGGGACCAGTGGCAAAAAAAATCAATGTATCTGACAAACGCAGTTGTTCCAATCCAATAATACCAAGTGGTGGCCTTTGTTTCGCCACCCCCTACTTTGAAAATCTTTTAAAATCGCCATCTCGCTAAAACATTGGCCTGACCTTTTGAATTTTGCTGACCAGCACAGAGACCAAAAAGGCCTTTTTATCTGTAACCCCTCAAGGACAATAACAAAATCTGCTATCCATTAGTGGAACACAGCAATTGAAACCATGTTATGATTTTTAGAAAACAAATGTGTTTAAATGTAAAAGAATGTGTCTGTCACAATGCTTATTAACTAGATGCTTTCTGTAAAGAGAAAAGGGATGGTAGGGCAGAGCAAAGCAGCACCAGCAGCGCAATGGATGCAGTTTAAAAAGCACAGCAGCCAACATCATAGATGGTGCTCCAGGGCTGTGGTGTTCTTCACCCGGTGCCAAGAAAGTAAACCTGCAAACCCTTTGAGATTAGAAGCAGTGTGTATGTTCCCTTCGAAATTCCACTGAGGATTACTCTGCTATTTAGCTCATGCCTTACATCCAGCTGAGCTGAAGTGCTCCCAGTTGAAGGTGTGCTGGAGGCAACAGCTCTGCTGCAGCAAGCTGGAGAAGGCAGGGAAAGGGAAGAGCTGGAAGGGAAAAGTACTCTGATACTGTCAGAAGTGAACCACATCACGGCCCAGCAACCCCCCTCTGCTCCAGCCACTTCTGCTCATTACGATCGTCGTCCGGAAACACCAAGCAAATTCCACTAACGAGTGTTTGATCAACACGCCAAGCTGTAGCAGAAGAAGACAGGCAACCTGTTCATGACTCATTCCCCCTCTCTCTCTCTCTCTCTCCTTCTCTGCCTTTCTCTACCTTTCTCTCTCTTCTACTTCTGTCTGTATTTTTCCCTCTATCCCTCCCACTCCCTTAAGACAGAGGAGAACAAAGGGAGAGACAGAAGAAAAGCAATATAACCTCTTGGCCCTTATCTTCGGAGCACACCAGAGCATGTCTGGCCTCAGACAAGGCTTTGCCTGTCCTTTGAAGGAGCTCATCTCCCTTTGATTTCAGCCAAATGGTTCAGCACAGTGACAGATGCTCAACTTTCCATCTGCCACTCTGACACCCATCTCTTTAGTGTTGTTGAATCTAACTGACTTTGTTTGGACTGTCTGTCTGGCTGTCTGAATAAGGTTGTGACATGGATGCTGATGTGAGTGTTAATGTAAGATATTGTGGCTAAGACCTTCAGTTATAAAAGATAAAAGAAATTCCCTGCCGCCTTTTTTCTTTTTGAGGTCGTCTGGACTGTCTTGGTTGTACTTTTATGATAACACTTTAGACTTTTAGTTGATGCTCTGATACTGAGTGATTTAATGAGGAGTCTTAAGGGTCATCATCATATTACCTTGACAATATTCCTCTGAGATGGGCCAGAGAAAGACATAAAAATTCAAGCCAAGGAGAGTCAGGCAGCCTTTTTATGAGAGGAAACTCAAGGCAGTTGAGGGGAAAGATATAGAAGAGTGATAAAATTCAAGAGGGAGAGGATGACGTAGCACATCCCGTAATGGGTAAGTGTTTTATGAGTGAAGGAGAATGTGCTGCTCAGATTGAACTTCTGCTGTTGCTAAATGAACAGGAAAATAATCTCTTCAATGATTGCGCTGGTGTGGTTTGTTTCTGACATCTTTTATGCTGACTGTAAGCTAAATCACTGGTGTTTGAGAACAAGACTGGAGGCACACAGTTTGCTATTGTAGCAAACCCGTTATTTACTATTCCTCATTCACACAGCCTTGATTTATGCCTGTCATCAAAAGTGTGAGATAGAGGAGGTGGCGCAGCAAGACTCATACTAATAGCCTAGACACCTGTTTCACTGTCAGAGCATCAGCAACCTGCAATGCAGAGCAAGAGGTGGAGAAGTAGGAGGAGTGATTGAATAGAAGGTGGGTAGCTAGATGAATGGATCGCACTGTAAGAGAATGATACTGAAGTAAATCTCTATGACTTTAGTAGAAATCGTGTTTTTTGAATAAATCAGCTCAAAAGCCAGGTGTTGCTGGCACAGCAGGCTTTGAGGTATGGCTTTGCTTTAGTTTCTTTTTATTTGTTTGTTTGTTTGACTGTCTGCATGTGTTATTGCCTCCCTGTAGCTCAACTAAAAGTGCCGCCTCTCTCTCTGAGAGAGCTGCTGAAGCAACAAGCTCAGTGTGTGATTTGAGAAGATGGAGAAGTGCCTGTTTTTAAGGCACTTGGGCAGCAAAATGTTTTTTTTTCTTTTGTATCGGAGGGACTGCCATTCAAAGAAGTATCTTTGCAGGAGGTCACAATAGTAGCCCTCTGGTCTTTTATTTTTCACTGTCTATAACCCAAACAAAACTTTTTGCCTAAGATGCATTTGTGTGACTTGATGAGTTCAGCTGATTTTGGCAAGCTGACCGTGTAGGGTGTTTGGTCGTAGTGATGTAGCCTTCAGTGTGCTTTCCTCCCTTTAATTTGTATAAAGGTCAAATTTCAGACCTCTGGTCTCTGTAAGCAAACTTCCAGCTTCGTTTCTAACAGACGGCCTTACAGGCAGCAAGACTGATTTCCAGGAATAGAAAGTCACACTGGGCTTGTGATAAGACCAAGGGCCTGGGGTTCGTTTTGCAATACATACTAATCACCTAGATAATGTTCTTCAGTGTTAAACAATATTCCCATATCAGAGGTAGAACCTGTATCGCTTACCATGTGCAGCCTGCTTATCTCCTCACGCCTCCCAATGCTCCTCAGGGATCTGTCAGTGCTGGGCTACCTGTGACACCTGGGAATGTGTGTGTATGTGGCTGTGGTGTGTTGTGGATGAAGCTGCAGACTGACCTGCGCTCTCCTGTCTCATCTTTATGGCTGTCTGTCTGCATCTCTGTGGTGAAATCGATGGTGTCCTGCTGCTCTGGGTCTGTTCTTTTCCTGTCCCTGCCCCCGGAGGCTTGTTGATAACCCTTCCACCGCTAACATGCCGCTCCCTTTCTAAAGTATGTGGTCATACCTGTGTTTACCTGTTGGCTGGTCTCACCATTAATCACCTCATCTCCTAGCTTAGGCTTCTTCTAGCCTTCTTGCACATCTCAGCATTTCGCTGGTTGGCTATTTAATTTCCACTAATGCGTCCTTATCTGCTGAAGTGGCTGTCTTCTTACTGCCTGCAAATAAGACACGCGGTTAGGTTTAAACTTCTGGATGAGTCATGCAGATGTTTCTGAGCTTTGGCCACAACTAACAAAGCGTGTTGTTATACTGAGTTCATGAACATTAAGTTTCTGTGAGGTGGTTTTCAGTTAGTCCTCTTTTAAATGCAGTTATGAGGATGGTTATTGACAAGAAACTAGTTATTCAGTGAGTAAAACTGGAAGGAGAGTCAAATTCCTGATTCTCGGCAGCAGAAGTGGCAATGGAAGGGATCTATAGGTCCTCTTGTGTGTGTCATTAATTTCACGGCCTTGAGCTGTGTTTTAATACCTTCAGGTGTTGTTACTGATTGGAGCTGTAAACTCACAGCATTGGATCAGCGCATGTCCTGCTCTTTTAACAGTCAGAAATAAAAAAAAAAAGTCAGCTTGTCTTACAGAGATGTTTAAATGCTTGTTTCCATGTATGTGTGTGTAATGATGTGGTCACAGTGACTCAGTTACGTAAAAGTCGATGCAGTCATGTGACTTACGATAAACTGTTTGTGAGGGAATGGCTGATTTCCAGCTGCTTGATCCAGCCCGATGACCGGCTGGGATGCCTCATATATTTCTGTTTATGAGTTTCATACATTTAAAACACATACACAACTCAGAGCCAGCCACAAGCCAGCAGCCTTGGTATGAGCAAAGGATCCAAACATTTATAAAGTGGCACACAGGTGGAAATAAATAGCTAGAAAATGTCAGCATTAAGCTGGAGTGGCCCTACATGCACGAGACGGATGCAAACAAAGTGAACAAAACGTAAGCCCTTCATTTTGATGTTGCAAAAATCAAAACTTTAACAAAGTCCACAACTGAACATGAAACAGGAGTTCAAAACATACAAAAGGAGCTTAAGATTCACCAAGGGGATGCACAAACAAAGGAGCAGAAACAAAGTAGCTCAGCAGACTGCAAACAGAGAACAAACGGGAAGACATTTCTATATATACACACACAGGAGTGACTGATCATTAGACATAGGTGGGAAATGGGAAGTAGTCAAAAGGGCATTAATACTGAAACATGAACACATGAAACATGAAAAGGAATACTAAACATTAAGACCCTGAATTGGATAAGTGAATAGGAAAATAGATGAAAGGATGATACAGATATTGGCCAATTTTGTTTGTTTGCCTTCCATTTTAAAACACTTGTATTATTAAATGTTCAGAAAATCATCTGCATCAGTCTGATCAGCATTGCACCCTTGATCTTTATCATTCTGTATTTTGCTAAACAAATGAAACAAACACTAAAGTGCAAAAATGAGAAGTAGCACTAAAAGATCTATTTAAATAAAAGTTGTTTGAGTCCATCTGCATGGCGGTTTATGTGGGTTCAACACCTCTTGAGCATATGTGTTGCACCATAAGTATTCATGTGGTCTTTCCTTTCTAAAGTTTAACCTCCCAGGCTCAGTGCATTTGGTTTTCCATTCACTTAACAAGGAGCAGGAGCTAACATTTTCTGCCTTTTCCATGCAGGCTTATTCACTGTGTGCCATCATCTCAACTGTGGTTTGGTGATACGAATCATCCAATAGGGCTCCGTAAGCACAAGGCTGCCCTGCTGCCTGGCTGATAAGTGGGCCACACAGAGAAGATGGAAAATACTCAGGGCATTCTCCCTCCCTCTCTCTCTCTCCCTTGCTCTGTCTCGCTCGCTCTCTTTTCTCTCCCTCGCACAGCTCCTCTTTCATTTACACTCGTCCTCTCGCACTCCTACCTCAAACTCTTTCTTTCACATCCCCTTAACGTCTCCCCGTGTCTGTGCTGTTCTTTTAAGTGATGGGGTTAAACTAGAGGAGACAGAAAACAGTGGGGCGCTCTTCAATGCTTGACGATGCTTTTTGAAGTTCTTCTTTAAAGTTGTCCCTCTCGAGCACAGTTCAATAGTAGGTGGCTGTCACCTGTTTCATCCTCGTGTCTTTGTAGTGACATGAGGCGTGTAGTGCCGTCTTTACCTTGCAGTGTCGTCATTTTTCATTACTAACATCCCTGCCCTTGTGCCTGTGTGCACAATATCGTTGACGCAAACGCCTGTGACACAATGACAATAAAGCAGCACCTCTATGTACCTGTGACTCAGAACAAAAGAGTCTGTTACCTTTCATCAGTCTGTGGTTTTCCCGTCCAGTGAGGCCGCTTTACCCATTTGTTCTCATCCGACCTTGTCTCTCGCAACACGGCTAATTTCTGCACATAATGAAACTCACTGCACTTGCTGTTTGGTCATGAGAAATTAATGAAGTGTTGCACAAATATTGTGCATTTATTCTTCTGAAAGGAATCTGCCTCCCACCAGTCTGTGCTTTGCCCTGCAGAGGGAATGAGTTAGCAGAAATATTGTGTTGAATGATTGCTTGGACATGGCTGTGTAACACTGGCTCCCTAACAGCCTAAATACCTCCATTATTTTGTCTTCTTGCTCATTTAAATTTTCAGACTAAAGTATGCATGTGTAACCCAGCGTCGCATCCCTTGTGACCAGCGGGCAGGCAGTCGGCTGGGCTATATGGCGGCGAAAAATGCTCTGTAAAAAAACCAAGCTAATTTTGTTGCCAGTGGCAGCGATGTGCAAGCTGACCTTATCAGGAGAGCCTCTGCCTTTCTGTTCCATCCTCTGTGACTCACTTACCCCGCACCCTCCATCGGGAATAGCGGCCTTGTGCATGGAAGTAGGTTTCAATAACTTCTCACTCAGGAAATTCAGAGAGAGAGAACGAGCAAGTGAGAAAGCTAGCAACTACCTAACTCCCTTCAGTGAACAGGTGATGCAAGTTGCAGTGGCACCTTTTTTCCCGTACAAATGCAAGGCAGCAAAATGCCTTTCTCCCCCCAGCAAATTGCAGAAAGGTGATGGGAGATGAGCCACATTTCAGGAATTCCAAGAAGTGCAATAGCAAAGGCAATCCTGAGCTGTCAATAATTGACAAGCCTTCACCAGACATCTATCAGAAGAATTCAAGGGAGTTTTAAGGTGGTGTTGGAGATGGAGAGATGTGAGAGAGCGGTGGAGCTGAAGGCCCAGGCAAAATGATGGATCACCTACACGCTGCGGCAGCCCCGCCATGCTGAACTCACCCTCAGAATTGATGAGCCACACCTATTGTCTCCCTGTCTCCCTCTTCCTATCATATCCACAAGTCTTCCATCTCCTTCCCCTGCTTCCTGCTTCTATCCCGTATATTCTTCTCTGTCTTTCTGGTTTTTCTTATTCCAGTTCTTTCCAGCATTTTCAGTAGCTGTCTCATGCGTCACCTTTATCTCTCATTTTTGGGATTTTTCTCGGCTCAGAACGGCCCTTTGAGAGGCGATGCAACAGTAAGCACGATTGCTTTGTGTACAATAAAGCCCATGAGTGCGTCAGCTTATTTGACAGGCATCCGTGCATTTTCCTGTTTTTTCTGATTATTTGATAAGGAAAAATGCTAATACTCCTGAACCAAAATAACCTCCATTTGAGAAATGTCTTGGGAAATAATTTTTATACAATATACAATATCGCATATATTGCTATATTGCCTGTTTTTGGGTGCTCGACTTCACTCTGTATGTCAACATTATGAGAACCATACTAATAAGGTTAGAGGGAGCATCTCTGTTTCTCATGATGACACCTTTATAAATGACAGGAGCACAAGGCCCTGCTGCTGTTCAATCACACCTCTGCTCGGCTTGCCCGTGGGGAACTCAGCATGTGTGGTGTGCGAGCGCGTGTTTGTGCTTTACTGCCTCGGTGGTTCTAACGGCAGCCAGGTTTACGGTGAATGTAGTTGGAGCGGACAACAGCATTAGGGAGGAAACAGATCTGGAGGCAGAGTGAAGACGAAGGAGAGAAATGACAGCCTGGAGCTCATCTGACCAGCACTGCCTTGTTATGACTCTCTGATATGTGCTCCAGGGGCACACAAAACAGACACTTATTGCCTTACACCACCTCTCTCTGTTCTGTAGTCTGTTGTCTTGCAGACTCTCTTTATGGCCTCTACAGAAGGGCGGGAGGTTATCTTCTTGTGCAGTTGTCTGCCTTTTCTTTTTCTTTTTTCTCTGTTTATGCCAGTGTTTTAGAACAGGGATGATTTTAGGTTTGCAAAGAAGGTTTCTCACATTTTCTATAACATCAAATCCCGTTCTTATATGACTATTTTTACTTTGATTGCAGGATAAACCTAAATCACAGAATGAAGAAAAGACCAGGCTAATATTTACAATTAGATTTATATTTACAATATAAATATTTACAATAAAACATTTTCGCAGATATACAGAGTTTCTCACACATAGACGTTGCTTAAGTGAGGATTGTATAGCTTTCCTCATAGAGTATATGTTAGGAGTCAAATTGAGATAAACAAAGTTAGTGGCTAGTTATTTTTTGTGGGTTTCCTCACAGCATGCAAAAGCTTTAGAAACACTTCTGAAAAATGGCAGAAAAGCAGCAGGCAAATAACAGGAATGACATCTGGAAGACAGCAGGTGGTAATCTCCCCACAACGCTATTCCTCTTATAGTTCTCTGTAAGCTGCTGGGAATGGTGGCCTACATCAGCAACAAAGGGGAAGGGGCTTCTGTGTTTGGCAACATTCATATGCACACATGCATATGAATGTTGACGTGAACTGTCTGCCGGTGATGATAATTGAAGAGAAAACAGGGAGGTGACTGTGAAGCTTGCAACACCTCTGCTATGAACACAGGCCACTGAATTGACTGCAGCGTCATCATTCCTGACCATAAAAGCTGCTCAGCCAGTCAATGCAGTCTGGCTTCATTCTCTCCTCGCTGGACAGTCTGAGCTATTTTTAGCCTCCCCGTGCAGCGTGGCTCAACCACCGCCGTAGCTACCTGGATATGAGGGCTTTGTCACTCCTGCAGGCTGGAGCAGCAGTGATCTTGCAAGCCTTACAGCTTCCTATTTCCTCAGCTATTTCCTCAGCTGGAAAAAAGGAAAAAAAAACAAACTCCAACAATGAAGAGAATGAGAAAACACACAAAAAAGAGAGAGAGAAGGCAAACAGATAATAGTGGTGTGTGCTTCAGAGTCTAAATGAAACAACAATCCCAGTGTTGTATTAACTTATGTGATGTGACAAGGCAGAAATAAAATTCTAATGAGGCAAGCTGACACTTTCTATTCATGAAAATGCTAAGTTAAAGCAATCCAAGCAATTATAGACTAATTGGTTTTGAATCTAATAAAAAGGAAAAGTCTCTTTATAAGGGCACTGTTGATGGGATTATTCGAAACGATAGGTAACATTTATGGTAATGTAACTAAGTTTAAACTCAAAATAACAGTCTGATAATAGGTATACATGTTTGCTGGGATTCCTTAAGACTAGTAGAGCAACGGTACTGCAGAGTGCCTTTTCTTGTGTTTTACATGCATTGTTAGTCACAGACATTTTGTTTGGGTTGTCTTTTTCCTGCAGGTATACAAACCTGTGCCTATTAATCAGCATAATATTATTCAGTATTCCCTGGCATGGTAAACAAATGCTCCAAACGGATTCATTTGAAATGACTGTGCTGCAATCCCACGGTGCATTAGGGCTGTTTAAATGCACTGAGCGCTCGACGACACTCACCTGGGGTCCCTCACGGTAGTTTCTCTTTTTTGTTTCTCCAGAGTCTATTGATCCTGGCACCCACTACATCGTATTGCACGCGCAGCTTAAAGTTTGATCCACGTTGCATCATTCCTTGGTGGCAGTTTTACTGAGATACATTTGGAGTTGTAATTTTTTTATAGTCCTGCTCCGAAGCGAGAGCCAGGCAGAGGTATGTTTTCGGTGCAGTTTGGTAAATGGCCTGTATTTGTATAGCACTTTTCTAGTCCCTAAGGACTCCAAAGCGCTTTACACAACCTGTCATCCACCCATTCACACACTGGTGATGGTAGCTACATTGTAGCCACAGCCACCCTGGGGCGCACTGACAGAGGCGAGGCTGCCGGACACTGGCGCCATCGGGCCCTCTGACCACCACCAGTAGGCAACGGGTGAAGTGTCTTGCCCAAGGACACAACTTGAGGAGGAGCTCGAACCGGGAACCTTCCGATTACAAGGCAAACTCCCAACTCTTGAGCCACGATCCCGATGATTGTCTGTCAGCAAGATTATGCAAAACCTACCAGGCTGAAATTCGTGAAGCTTGGTGAACTCATTGGCCTTGGTAAAGGATACGCTCTCCTAGTGCCCTTCTAGTATTTAAATTGAACTCAAGTCACCAACAGGCAACACTAGCGAGTGATGTAACATGAAAACTTTGAGTAGCATGTAATAGCTCGGATCCTCTTTAAAATCTGTCAAGTTGGACAGCCATCTGAGGATGTCCTGCCAAAGATAACGCATCCCAGACCCACTTTTCTGTGTGTGGGTCTCTGTGGCATAATTCAGCTCCTCCAAGAGTGGTAATCTGAGGATTAATGACATCCACACATCTGACAGTCATGTGGCAGTGTGACACAGATGGCAAGGAATGCACACAAGGGACACAGATGGGGAAAATAGTGACTCTGGCTTTCTGCCATTCATCCACTACACTGTGTTGTTGCAAAGGTGTAATATTTTAGTCTTAACTATAAACAAACAAATGCAATCAAAAAATGAACCATTCACAGGGGAGGTAATGAGATGAACATAATATATATGAAAATCAAAAAATCTGGAATCATAACACATTTTTTTAAAACCCTACAGATGTTGTTTAACAGTCTTTGGGCAAAGTTTTTTGTTCAGATTTGCCCATCCAATAAAAGAAAGACAGGATACATACAAACATATACATATACGGCGATCATTATTGTAAGATTTAACAAATCCAGCTGCTTCAGCTGAACTAGTCTCTTCACTCATATCACTGAGATGATGTTTGGAAGTCCCCAAAATATGTGTCACCTATGAAAACAATAATAGGCTATGAAAAAGTTCAATTTCTTGTGTCCCAGTTGTACTGTAACATGGCACTAGGGCTGGGGCGATCTCCTTCATAGCCTTATCGCCCCCCTGTGTGATCACCAGTACCCAGTGCTAGTGTTGCCAGGGAGGGGGATGTTTTTAATCTCTACCCATTATGGTAGCACTACCCACCCTCTATAATACACAGTGTGTAGCCCAAACACAAGAAAACCCACACACAGCCTGTGTGTGTGTGTGTGTGAGAGAGAGAGAGAAATAGAGAAAGAAAGAGAGAGACCATGGGGAGATTATTTGCCACTTTCAGCGTGATGAGAAACACGTGAGGATATACCAGCAGGAGAGCCCCATTCACATACAGAGATGAATTATTCAGCAATTCAGTCTATTGTAATTAGTGACCATAAACAGATGAATATCGAAAGACCATGTAAAGTCATAATATTAAACATGGCTTTTTTATGCTTATTTGTCTTTAGGTCTATAGTACCGCTAAGTCATTCAGCCTGTTTTTATATTGGTGTGATAAAACTCTTTACTATTCTTTCAAACACACACATTCGGTGGAACAAACTTTAGTAGTTGGGCTAAACTAGCATTTCTGTAAAGACACAGGACAGAAAGGCTGTTGTCTCTCATTTTGAGATGAGGGGAACACATCAAAGATCGCAGAGGTGTGAGCGTGTTATCGTGCGTGTCCACGCCATTGTCACAAATGACTACAGTCAGGCATATTAAATTTCATATTAATCTGATAATAATAATGATAATCTTAACTGAATGGATTAATGGGAAAGTTGCTGTGATTGGCCAGCTATCTGCAATCACACCAAGCATGGTCAGTCCCCAGAGATCATCATCCACCGGCACAGGTCTACATGGAAATTGTTAAAAAATAATTTTCTCTACTTGCTCTATTTTGTAGGGGTGTTGCATTTACTTACATATCTTATGTGGCGCCACCATCAATGGATCCCACAGCAATAGTGGCAGACACTGTGGCTGATGTGTTAGGAGTCCCATTGGCTTTCAGTGGCACAGTAATAGCACATATCCAATATGGAGGCAGAGAAAAGATGATCCTAACAATGCCTCTGGCAGTGCCTCTGGCTACATGGCCAATGCAGACACACACAAACGCACACACTCGCTCTGTGTTTTGCCTTCCTTGGAGGAGCAGAAAAGCAGGCACATGTGTCTCCCCGAATTACTTTAAAGAAAAGGCAGTGGGAGTGATTCTATTCTTGTAGGAGAAAACACAGTCAATTCTGATTTCATAAAACAACACTCTCACTCACTGTGCATGTCTCCTTCTGTTTAAATCTTTATTTTGCTCCTTTCTCTTAATTACCATTTTCTCTTTTCTGCCTGACCAGGTGGTGGGTCCCAGAGCTTCCAGGGTTTTTCATGAGTGCCCTGCCAAACCAAGCACATTCCGCAAATACTACGAGCGTGGGGAGCTTCCGATTGCAGTGAAACATGAAAACCGAGGGAACAGTATTGCATGGAAGGTAGGGACGCTACACTCTGATAAGAGATGACTTATCCTTGTGGTTTTCACAATCTAATGTATTGAAGCAAAGGCTGTAACGCTGTATGTCAGAAAAAAAAGATACTTTAAATAACCTTTGGGAGCAATACAAAGCTAATAGCAGCAAATTAAAATATTGACAACCTCAGCAAGGCCATCCTTTGATAATAACCCCAACAATCTCAATTCTGGAATGAAATACAAAGTCTTTTTTTTTTTTTTGCACTGTCTAACGTTTCAAACCATCCTTGCTGTCAAATACATGTGACGGTTGAATCTGAAGACTTGATAAGTGCTGTGCAAACACCGTTTATCGTCATCATTATCGACTCGGCTGAGGTGAAGATGACAGTTTCTCACATATTCACGGGCCCAGTGTGGGCTGTTATCCTGTAGGAGGCAGTGTAGATTAGCTCACTCGAAAGGCTTCACCTGTCCCACAGCACCAGTCAGAGAATCCATCAATCACAAACTCCATAGGAACTCAGGGCAGTCGCAGCAAAAACTCAGGGAGTGACTGTGTATGCATTTGCAAGTTTATTGTATATGTGTGTTTCAACACTCCGCTCTGAACCGTTGCAGCGTGGGTAGAATTGATGCATTTTGGGGTTTTTTTTCTAATCACCATGTTGCTTTATTTCAGCTCCCACTATGCTGCCAGCTATTCCATAACTTCACAACTGCATGCAGCCGCTATGCTTAATGGCATTTATTCATAGTAAGCAATGATAAATGAATCAAGCAAATTATGCCCCCTTCCTCTTTCTTTTTTTCCTACTTCAAAGGGAGAAGGAGAGGTGGGTGGGTGAGTGAGTGAGCTTTCTTGCTAGTTAGCTGTCTGTCTTCAGGTGAAAACACTGTAAAAGCATCTCCCTTTGAATGAATTATTTATGTAAAGTGTTCAAATGAATCTATGTGTTTGGAAAAAAAGTAATGGATTTCTTTTGTGTTTTGCCGATGAAAAAAACACTCAGTAAATGGGATGTGGTGTATGTAATTGTTGCTGTCATACTCAGTGCTGCTGTTATGCTTATTGATCCTCCCTCCCAGCACTTACACACAGCCTCATCATTTTTTAAATCCTCGGTAAGAGAAGGGTTTTCCTGGGTGCTCGTTCACACTTAGGGCTTGCACTTTGAAGCATCTTTGGCGGTTATGTTCGTTTTGGCTTTCCTGAAGTGATCTTTTAGTCCAGGACTAGCTTTAATCCATGTCTGGGAAACCTGCTGAATATGACTCATTTTAGCCAGCCTCTTGTTTACTGGAGGCAGCCCATGTTGCACTGTATGTGTGGGTATACTGTAACAAAAAGTGCAGCTATGATTGGTGTAAGTGGAGAGGGGTTGCTGCGTGTTTGCACTGAGCTGCCCTCGGGGCAGGGGTTCAAGACGGCAGCTCAGGATCAATCCCGGTCTGAAAACACAGCCCCCTAGCAAATAAAAAGTCTGGGGAAGGTAAGTAACAGAGAGAGCCTTTCGCAAAGAAAAATGACTGGTATGTTTATTTAGCTTGTGTGCCCATGTATACAGACTGTGAGCATATATGTGTATGCTGTACATATCTGCTTTTACTGTCACCTGATTAGTGTGTGCATTCAGGTCAGCAGTTCAAGCCCCCTACAAAGATTTTTTTATGCTTATTTACCTCTGCAAAGCAGCAAACATCAACGCCACTCACTTCTCAAATTGACCACAAAATAGACAAACAGGCTTCATGCACAGCCAAACAAATCTTTGCCATCAATATCAGCATTTCGCTTGTAAAGGTGCAGACAGGTAGTTCCTTTTTTCCCTATTTCCACTTACAGTACATAGTCATAGTCTTTCTGAGCAGCAGGGTGAGCAGCATGTGTTACTGGCCTCTCAATGAATCACCAGCTACACGTTATTAACATTTCTCCTCTTACAGTGTAGTAGCCCGGCGCTGGGGCTGTAGGCAGTTGCACGAGTTAATATTCTGGTGGAAAATCAGATATGTCATAACTTACTGGCAACACATTTTGTTTCTGAAACATTGCTACGTGGCAGCGAAGAGGGGGCTATTCCCACTACTGGTTTTCCTACGTGTATAAATCCAGAATAAAACAATAACTACTCCCAGTTTTGCTCCTGTGATCAGACATTTTTGTGCGATTGTTCATCATGAACATGAAGCTTATTTGAAAAAAAATATTTCAGATTTTGCCTTTAACCTCTTCTTCTTTGTTGTTTTAGTTAGTTAGTTTGTTGTTGTTGTTTTTACATTTTTATTAGAACTTGGATTTTCCCTATTTAGCCAGCTAATTAGAGTACTTTTATGCTACAACAATGCATGTGACTCCTTTGACAGTTAGAAATCAGAGAGGAGACTCTAACTTACTTTTTACACATGGTTGTGAAATAAAGCAGGTTGGTGTTTTTGACTTTTGGAAACTTCTTTACTGTTAACTGTGAAATGTCAGACCAGAATTCACTCATGCTTTCCTTTTAGTCGGTTCAAGTACCGCTAAAAGAATGTCTCTTTCACTCACTAAATGCTTTCTTCAAGAGTGACTCAATAGATAAAACTCTCCTCCACATCTCGCTGGGCGGGCAGTGTGGAATTGTGAGCACTGCTGTGCATAACTGCAGATTATAGCGTTCACTCACAGGGGAATGGGCTCCAAACCAACCAAATAATTTAACAGGTCTTCATATAAATTAATGTTCATATTTTAAAAAGTGTGTAATTGGGTTTTTAAGGAGTAGTTGGTTAACTGAAGAACAAAACTTCTTATAAATGCGTGGGAATTATTAGGCACGGGTGATCCATTATGATCACAGAGACGTGTGGCTTGCCGGTGTATGTGTGGCTTTATAATGTGTGGTTGAGTCTATATGTTCAGGGGGAAAGCAAGTGAACCAAATGTCAAGGGCAAGTTGAAAAAGGGAAGGTTGTATCTGAAAGGTAATTTGGCTCTCCAGAGGTAAAAGCCTCAGCTGTAATGGGGCGCTCAGGTAAAAGCTTTACACGTATGGGGAACATGTGCGGCAGGTAGATAAGAGAGTGTCGAGCGAGTTCCTATCCCTGTCTATGTGTTTTTGTGTGCCTGTGTGTTTGTGTGCCGTGTTGTGTGTGTGTGTGTGTGTGTGTGTGTGCATGAGTGCTTGTATGGTTTGTGCTTGTATTTGGCCACTGCCATAACGTAGCAGCCAAAGGCCTGGAACAGCAGTGTAATCTACAGCGATCCCTGGTGCCAAAAAGAGAGCGACAGAGAAAGAGAGGGAACAGAGAGAGGGAGACAAAGAGAGAGAGAGAGAGAGAGCTCCACAGGGACTCAGCAATCAGGAGACATGGCAGCCGTTTGGCTCTCAGTTATAATGGATGAGTTGAGGTCTTCCTGCGTTCCCTGCGGGGCTTGGTTTGACTCCCCATCTCTACCCTCCGCTGTGCTCTGCAGGCTTACAGCCAGACATCGTGGCACTCAGATACATGCACACGCGTTCACCTCACATGTACTATAAACCCCCTAAACAGTCTTGTATATTTCATTTCATTGATTGCTTATCTGTTTTATCTTGTCCCTTGATCTTATGTTCAGCTCTGTGTTTCTCTTGTATGCTTCCAGGTTGTTGTTTTATTTTCCTTTTTTTTAAAATCATGCTTGTCAGCCCCCTCCCCTCTCCCAGCTCATCTACTTTATCTATTCCCTTTTGTCCAAGGCCTGTTTAGGGGCAGCAGGAAAAAGCCATTTTATAAAAATATCAATGCAAACCGGATTTCTGCTCGTCCTCCGCCACCACACTGACTTTGGCCAGTATAAGGGGGCGCAGAGATGCTGGTGGTGGGTATGGGGAGGGGACAATCAATTAATCTGATCAAGCGCTTTAGGAAATGGAGAGCGTAAGCGCTCCTAGGGGACGGATATCCATCTCCTTGGGATGATTGAATTACGCACAGAGTGAGAGTTGGAGAAGAGGGAGGGCTGGAGAAATGAGGTGGTTAGGGTGACCGAGGATGAGGGTGCATGTGCTTGAGAGATGCAGTGGGAGTGCGCGCTTGATACAAATGAAAGATAGACAGAGAATGAAAAAAGAGCACGGGAAAAAGAGTGGGGTGCACGAGAGATGAGGTCATTGCAGATACAGCAGTGGAAAGGAGCCTTCCTCCCTGCACATCCTCTTTTTATACCATCTAACTATTTGCATTTTTATGTGTCATACCTTATAGTTGATGACCCCCTCTTTTTGACAGCTGTATTACATATTATCGGTGTATTCTTATTCTTGGGAGTCAATTTAGTAAACTACTGCTTTCGAGTGATTTTTCACTTATTTAATAGCAAAGTGAAACACAGTCTGCGTGTGCACCAGCAGTAAGGTTATGGCATTTGTTCCACTGTCTCGCACCTAAATTAGCTATTACATGATTCATAGTTTTCATGTCTCAGATTATCATTGACAGAAGGTTACTGTAGCATGATGCTAAAATTATCCACTGAAGTTTTATTCAGACATTAGAAACCTTAAAGTAACCCATCTAAGAGCAAATACTTTTCCCAGCCAGAAGTAAGGCAGCAAAGCACTTCCCCAACAGCTATTTCATAAATAAGCTTCAGCAAGTGGGCTTTTCCATTGTTTTTTAAGATGCACATTATGGTGCAACATCTTGCTTGGAAATACTGCTCCTTTTGCAGAAAATGACCTTCTCTTTAATTTTGGTGAATGCATACCATACCTCCCTTTCTGCTCCTTGGCAATGATGTCTTATCTGCTGTGGGCACTAGAGCTTTGTCAGGGAACCTTTGAATAGACAGAATAAAATGGGGTTAACCATGCGTTTTCTACAGCTCCCTGGCTGAAAGCTGGATACTCTGGGGGGATAGTTCTGTGTCATAAGGAAAGAGATGAAACACAATAAGAGGAGAGAATATGAACAAGCCCCCCTGGGCTTTCACTGAGAGGAGAGAGAAGAGAGAAAGAGGGAGTTTAGATTAGAGAAGTGGAAAAAGCAGCATGCATCCTCGCTGAAAAATGAGAGACGAGAAGAGAAAGGAGGAGTAGATGAAGGAGGTGGAAGGAAAAGGCCTCCAACCAACAACGCTGGCTAACCATCAAGATGTGCATGGGCTGCCTCCCTGGAGGGAAAGAATTGCCGAATGACTGCTGGGAAGAAGCCCGATGAGCTGCACCACTTCCATGCTGCTGGTGTGACTGCAGGAATGAGGGGAACTGTTGGAATGGAGGCATCCAGTAGAGAGAGAGCTTGTCTGTGGATCTTGAACTGCTACACCGCCTGCCGCCCTGAGCCATTACTCATAGCAGACGAACGCCGCGTGAAGCTGATGATGGTTGTTTAGCCTGTGGGCCTTCCACTCTTGCTGTGATACGAGACAATAGGAAAAATGAATTTTGGGAGAAAATGGTGGATCATTGGAGATACTTTTATTTCAGAAGATGACTTACAATATGACTCAGTATAAAGCTGTTTAGCTCTTTGGTCCTTCCTCTGGGTCCTATACAGGACTCAGAGGTATGGCCATGCAAATGTAAGCCAAAATATTAAGGAGAAAAACATTGTTTTTAGATGCACTGCTTAATTTTGGGCTATAAAATTAAAGAAATCCAAAATTCACATGTGTATTATATTTTATTGGGCTTTGTCTGTTGAGCTTTTTCAGTTCACAAATGTCAGTGCATAATTTGCCTACAGTTGACTGGTGACCTGTCAGCTGGGAAGGGCTGCAGCTCTCCTGAGACCCTAAATTAAGTAGTTAAGAAAATTGCTGGATTGTACATATTTAATAAGTTACTATTTGCATGGTTAGACATAAATATTAAGAAATCATACAATGCAAGAAATTATCTGGAGATGTTTCATAGTGATGCTTGTTATTCATTTTTTTTTAGTTTCCAGTGAAATTATACATTTTAACAATACATATCTCTAAAGGATGTCATCTCAAAATGTATTTTTTCTCAGACTCTGAGCCACAAATGTCCACTTCAGCACCACTTACTCTAAACTCTCCAGTTTTATACCCATTTATATTCCCACAGTTTTTACAGAGAGGCTTGTTGCATACTGTTCACCACCTTATTTATAACACGTTTGATTTCTAAGTGATAAACGCTATTTCCAAAATCCCCTCTGTAAAAGCATTCAGCTTAATGTGTCAACAAAACTGAACAGTGTTTTTTAACCTGGTTTTATGTAATTTTCTGGTTTCTATTCCTGAAATGTATGCACTTTTGGACAAATTTATGTGGACAATGTCACAATTGCAAATACTGCAAACACTTTGCAAATATTTTTACAAATACTTTCAAAAATCCTTTCTGATTATGTCTTAGAGTGGCTCGATCAACTTCTAATTCATTTTTGTGATCTTTGGAGTCACTGAGAATCTCTTCCCCTTTGGCCCACTGCTCGTTTCCTCGTCTCCAAGCTAACATCATCCCTGTGGACACCCTATTGATCCCGGCCCTGCTACTGTCTTCCCCCCTAGCCTCCCATGCCTCCAGCACCAGATGCAACCCCACACAGCTGGCTTCCCTGTGCAGATGGTGACTAAAACAAATGCCCACGCACTCTCTTAGGGAAACATAGGATTGTGATTCCTTCTAGACAGATGGGAAGAGCCATGGATAGCTTGGGGTAAAGACGGGAGAGGGAGGTGATAGATGACATCACAGTGAAGTGAGGGAAGGAGATTGTGGTACGGGCAGGGTGGCTACCAAATTAGACAGAGACAGAGGACAAGACAGAGAGGGACATGGTGTGTCTGCCAAGGCTACAAATCATGTCCCCGAATGCAGCACCGGCACCGTTACCCCTCCCTCCCACAAAATAAGCCAGAGATCTATTGATTGGCACTCGTATTTGCTAGCGGGCTCCAGCTCAAAATGGAGCCTTTAATTAACTTAATGGACCGGCTGCAGCTGTGTGCGAGCCAGTAAGGGAGGAATAGAAATAGATAGATTGGGGTAGAGAGGGAGTGTGAGCCAGCATAAAGAATAAGTGGGGTTAACTGCAGACCCCTTCTATAATCAGTCAGGCGGGCCAGGACAGAGAAGAAGGTAAGACTGAAGGGACCAATGTCCTCCCCGTTCCTCAGTGTCCACCTTTCCTTTTTGGTGCTGATTTTCTTCGCCATTCTTCCAGTAGCGATGTCTACGACAATATGACATTTCCCCATTCAGACTGACCGCCAACAGTACTGGCATGTCTGTGTTAGTCAGATATAGCCTTTACACTCAGACCCTTCGCTGCCTGCTTAAAGTCAGGAGTGACCTCGAAATGTTAGCCCCCTTCCTGCCAAGCCCATATTTCTGCACACACGCTGCCCACTCTGTTCAACCCACCCCTCTCTTCCTCCCGCTCTCCCCTGCACCATTCTTATTCCTGTCCACTCATCCATTCTGTCAAAGGTTAATTGGTTTGGAAATGATTCGATTCATTCTCAACGTTAATGCTGTTATCATGCTTTTGTTTGAAAAAAAAAAAGAAAAGAGAAAGAAAAACTACCCCCCACATGCACTTAAGCCTAATTTAAAATAAAGGGGGAAAAGGAAAAAAAAAAAAATCCAATTTAATTTTTTTTCTTACTCTAGCTCTGGCTTGTCCCCACAAGTCTTTTCCTTTAAATTATGGCAGAATTTCATTACCTTGAAAGCTTTTCTGCCTCCTCCCTCTCCTCCCCTCCCTGTCTCCAATACTTTGAATGGATCAGGACTAATGTCTTTCTTGTAACCTCAAGGTCGGAATATTTGGATCCATGGAAGCGCTCAAGGGTCTCTGTGATTAATGCACTGTACAAAGTACCTTGGAATAATGCGGTGGCTGATGACTGCGCAGAGTGATCCGTATACACACACGCCTACATCTGCTGGAGGTAGTTGTAGATAGAGGTGCCCCTGTCAGTGCCCTTGATGTGGATCACAGGAGGCATTGATATTCAAATAGGGTTACCTAGAGGCCTTCTCTCAGTTCCCCTGAACAGTGCCATATAGTACTTGCTCCCCCAAAGAGCGTCCTGCTTTTCTCTCTGTAGTGTTGGAGCTTTTCTTACATGGGCTTTGTTGGGCATAACCAGGATCTCTTCCCTCAGAGCTGCTTATAAGGATGACAGATTTTTACTGGGGCCACCTCATTCTCAGTGTAGTCCCTGTATACGAAAGTCACTTTGGGGCCTCAACAGCAGTGATTTCAAAATTCATTTAACTATTACCTATCAGAAAATTAATTAGACATCTAAATGTCAAGAAGATAATGTTTTTCCTACACTTGTATTTACAATAAAACAGCCAGGGCCTGATTACTGCTTTGGTGTTGATGGGTTTTTTCTTCATTTTTTTTTTGCTGACGCAGCTGCGATGTCTGATAAAAATGTGATTTTCTCTGTTTCCATGGCCACCTTGCAGAGGTCTTCACAGTGGCTGCTGTGCATGCTGTCCACGCCCTATTGATCAGAGAAACAGAGGCCTGTGTATTGAAGTTGTTTACAGGGCTGCAGATGCTATCTCCACTTCTGTTAATTATTTACATTCGGTTCCACAAATCTGATCAATAGTTAATTGAGCCAGCGGGAGTTGTCTGGGAGAAAAACAGAAACTTTGCGGAACCGAGGGACACAATCGCCAGTGCTGTAATGTAAAGGCCCTTTGTTTTCCCTCATAGTTTTAAGGACAGTATTACACAAGATTTGGATTTACTATATGCTTCTATATGCTCTGATCTAGCCTTCACTGCCTTAAAGCAGAAATAATTCTAAATGGCAGCGTTTTAAGGGAGTAGAGGACTCGTGGCCATTCTCTTGATTTAACTGCCATTTAAATTGGCAAGTGCAAGAAGATGGCTTTACCCTTTGTCTTTTGTGGACTTTTTTCTGGAAGTGACACCTGAAACCCACAAGCACACTTTAGTAAAGTGTGCATAAAACATAATATATCCTACAAGTCTTCATACCTTAAAAAGCTTCTTTGCAAATACAATATATGGGGGGAAAAAAGCACTGGGCCACCTGCACATGACACCTACAGAAGCTGCTCCCCATGAAACTTTATGCACCATGCGCCTCAGGACTCAGCGACCCTGCTCTGTTACTTTATGCAGTCTTCATGGCTGAGTTGCTGTGGTTCCAAGCCTCCTTCCACTTTGCATTAATGCCAGTTACAGTTGATTGTGGAATATATAGGAGGGCAAAGATTTCACAAATGGATTTATTCAAATGGTGGCCTCCTATTACAATACCGAGCTTGAATTAATTGAGCTCTTTAGAATGACCCATTCTGTCACACGTGTGGAGACATAGGCTTAATTTTATACCCACTGTGCCAGTGGGACTGAAAGCAGGTTGCATAGCACCCTGCATTTGGAACACATTTTGCGCTTTTATATGAAAAAAATATTATTTGTTGACTTCAACAGCGGTAAAGTCAATAACATGTTCATCAACTGTTAATCAGAGACCAGAGCTTTTAATTCCTTAGATATTTCAGAGTTTGATCAATTTAAACTCTAGTCAGAATGCTCATTAAACAAAATTCATGTTCTTGCAATTTGTAGATCATGATTTGGAGATTCATATTCATACTCAAGTTCAACCAATATTGTGGGGATCACAAAATGGAAATTAGAGCATCTTGAGCTCTGACATGGTAAAAGACATACATTTGAAAACAGCATTATATATTTAGTCATGGTGAACTTCAACAAATGTTGGGCTTTTTATGTCAAACAGGAGCAATTTTCCTGTGAGCTTTGGGCAGTAATTTTATCTATGAAGATACCGCTTAGCAGCCAAAATGTAGGATTACTGTAGAAAAGTGGGGAAAGGCAGTGAATGTAAGCTAAATGGGGTTCAACAAACCGTTGCACGCATTACTGCAGAAGTGGTGCAGAACATTCTGGCTTTAATTGTAGAAGACAAAGTAGCAGCAGTTATTTGTATTTAAAACACGCGAGAATACATCTCTGTCAGTCTCAGAGGAGACTTAATTTAGGAATTTAGCACACAGCTTATCCAACATTATCCATCCGTCATGAAACTGTGGTGCCAAATCATAACAATTTTTAAATATTGTTTGCAGAGTCATTAAAGTTGTGCTCCACACACGTTTAAAAATTCAGAAATTCTCTAATGGGTATCTCACGTGGTTTACGCAAAAAAATAAAAGAAAGTCTAATTAGTAAATGTATTTTTATATTTTCTAATTAGCAGATTTATTTTTATATTTGCTAATCTGAAAAACTTAATGCCCTATAATAATATAGGACATGTTTTTCATTTTTGAAATGCATAAGGGGAGAAATGCCTTAGGTCTTTCGGAAGTTGTTATTGTCCACAAACATTGTTCGCACTCTTTTCTCCTTTTCTTTGTTGACAGGAAAGCTTTGAAGCCTAATATCACTTCTCTTGATTCCTGTGGACTGAAAATTGCAATCAAAGGCAGCATAGTGTGGCGTTCTTTGACTGTGGACTGTTAGAAATAATAGCTCTGGGGTGCAACCAATTCACATCATTGACCTGGAGTGCACGGTGCATGCAAAGTCATGGCAAAATTCAAGGGTCAAAATATTTATTCAGTCTTGAGAATTTTTAATGCTACAATTGTTTTTTACAATGTTCCCTAGTAGGAGAAAACATTTATAGTGTATTAAGACACAAAAGCAAAAATAGTTTCTTTTAAAATCTTGATTTTTTTTTAAATGACCACGGAGAAATTTCACATTTTATTCATGAAAAAAACTCTGTACCTTAATCATACAGTAATACAAATAGAAGAAGACTTCTTTCAACAGGAGGATGAGATGGGAGTGGGGGGTTAAAACTTAATGTCTTCTCCACGCTATTCGAACTATTGCCTCAAATTGGCGATATTTCCAGCTGCATGTGCATTAACTTTCAAAGAGGCAGTCTGCATGAAATCATCATTCCTTGAAAATACCGCTTACCTTTTTTCTCCGAAAATATTTTGGGCATGATGTTTAACTTATGCTATATCCGTACAGCGTCGAGCACCACAGCAGACAATCAGTAATACTGACATACTCAAAGGAAATAAGTGCACAAAGAACTGTTGGTTCACTCGACTGTTAAGGGCTCTGTTATTTAGATCAGAAGCAGATGCAGCTGAATTCATGTATGCGTGTAAATGTAACTTGTGTGTCTGTCTGAGTGAGTGAGTGACAGGAACTGATTAAAGTATGCAGTGGCAGCTCCGTTTTAGTAATCTGTCCCACCATACCTCAGGGAACGAACACTATGCGCCAGGATCTGGCTGTTAAAGTTGCGAGGCATATAATGCATTATGAGGAGAAATTCATCTCATTGTTTCTGTGCCCGTTTACCAGTTTGAGCTGCACGTATGCCATTGTTAACTGACAAACATGTCAATGACTAATCTCCCCGGGTGTTCGACCACCGCACCTTGTATTGGCTTTGGCGTCTCCTTATCTCGCTTCTGTTTCCAGCCTGTCACTGATAAGAGGGAATGGAGGGAGCAGAAGCTGGGCAAAGAAGAAAAATGAGAAGAAAAAGAGAGGTGTAGTAAAAAAGGTAACCGAGAAAGGCAGAAATAGAGGAAGAAATAGGGCATGATTAAGGAGAAGGGTCTCTGTGGTGACACCCTCCCCACCCCCTCCTCTGTTTTGTGCTATATAAGTTGTTGTCATTGTCATTATTTTCCTGGGAGCAGATAAACACCATATCTGTTTTGTCCTCATCTACCTGGGCTACAATATTGTAAGCAAATCTTGAGAGAAAATACACACTGAGCATTCAGCCGTCCTCGGGCGTCTTTCGGGTTGTCAATTTTATTCTGATTATGTGTGTGTGTGTAACTAAAGTGCAACCGCACACCCTCACAAAACACACTCCAGTCTATATTTCTTAGTGAAAGTGGGAAGGTTTGGTAATTTGTGTTCAGATGGATGAGCAACGGAAGAGGACAGCAGCGCGATGGCAGCCGTGACTCTTACTTCAGTCTGAGTCTGACCTGACCCAGCAGTATTGCTAAATCTGACTTGTTACATGGCGAGTGCTCTGGCACACCTCGCCTCGCTGAGACAACCTCTGGCCACAATCTGGGTGTCTTTGTCAGCTCGTAGCAGCTCGGCCTCCAGAATTGCTGAGGTGGTGGATTTTCCTCTCCTTCCTCACTCATTGTCAACCCCCCCGCTCCCTCCTTTATTCCTTCACAGCATCCACAGGTCAGCAATTTTTTTTTCTTTGCTGTCACCCATTCACACTTCCACGGACCAGATGCTTTCTCAGTATCAAGGGACTACATAGTAGTAGGGAAGGAAACTCCCTAGATCATTTCCTTGCTGGCAATTAGCAGCACACAGACGTCTCACTGTTTGAGAGACCTGACAGAAACGAGGAAAGAAAAAAGGGAATGAAAGAAAAGTATGACGAGAAAAAGAAGGGGAGTGCTGGGAAAGAAAGAGAATAAAACCATACACAGAAGGTCTTGATTAAGTGGTCTTTTAAATGCGCGAGTGGGTAGCAATTCAGCAGCTCTTTAGTCCCGGGAGGACCTGTCTCAATTACCCTAATGAGGCAGAGTGACTCTGGCTTTCCTGGAAGGGTATGGGAGGCAGGGAACCCAGCAAAGCCATGCAGGAGAGGCAGGGGGAGCAAGAGTCTCGACGTGTGTGTGTTTGTGTGAGGGGGAGCACGCACTATATGGATGCCCTGTGAAGTTAAATGGAGCGTGCCGGGTTCCCAATGAGCCAGTGTTAGCTGGCAGACTGACACACAGTAACCTCCCACTGTGCGCATCACTTTTTCATCTGTGCTGTCGGGGAAGGGTAGTTAACCCCAGTCTGCCCTGAACTTTAGCCTTCACTAAACCAATACATATTTTCAATAAAGGCCAAGCACTAAGAATGCAGACATCCCAATGAGTAAGCCTACATCTGTTTCTACCCTGCCTCGTGAAGTAAGAATGAAATAATTTGCCTTTATGACCAGGAAAGCCTCGCTGTTGCTATGAGCTACAGGTAAAACTGGCAACTGTTTGAAATGTAATAAATGTTTCCCTGTTTACTGACATAAGGTAATGGAACCTGGCTATGTGTTATGTATCACAGTGTCCGTATTAACCTCATGTATCCAGCATTTCACCAGCACAGAGCACAGGTTAGCTTTTGAAATGGAATGGCAATCTTAATCAGTGCAGCGATATCATGTTTGTAAAATGACCTAAGAGACAGTTTTTCGGGGTTTTTTTTTTTTTTGAAGATGAGAACAGCATAACCCGAGCCATATGCAGACAGTTGGTAACTTCTAACTAAGTTCAAATAATCTGCACATCCTTGAAGAAGATAATAAAACCACCAAGTGTAAAGTAAACACAGACATTTGGAGATTGCTTCTTTCATGAGTGAAATTCAAGGGTCAAGTCCAGGGCTGAAAAGTGCCAAAAGCTGCCATTCCTCGAAATGAGGCTTGCAAGGCATTAACCCATAGATATCTATAAGTAGTATGTTGTTAATTCAGTTTTATTTATCACGTCAAATCACAACAACAGTTGCCTCAAGGCACTTTGTATTGTAATGTAAAGACCCTACAAAAAGAGAACAGAGAAAGCCCCAATAATCAGATGGCTGCCTATGAGCAAAAGCTTTGGCAAAAGTGGGAATGAAAAAATCCTTTTTAACAGAAGGAAAGTCTGGCAGAACCAGGCTTGGGTGTAATTTCAGTGGTCTGCATTTATAGAATTCTTATTATATTCTTTCCCCCTCAAGTTATGCTCCTACTATTCTGGTTTCTGAAATGATTTTAAACTTCCTCTGCGTGCATGTCAGTGCAACAGTATGATTGATGCATTTTATGTTTGCCATTTTGGTTGTTGATTAGCTTTGTGGAGAAAGGGGCAGGACAGCCACCCTCTTTAGTGTTTCAGAATCCTTCTTCAGATTTCTCCTCAGGATTATTTGAGCCATTTAAAAAAATATATAATTTGTTATAATTTGTCATTTAGCCAGCCTCAGCTGATTTCTCAGTAATATTAGCCTTTTGTCTGAATTTAGTCTGAATTTGAAAAACTAAGATTGTTAAAACCAAAATGCTGAAAATTAAATTCTTAAAACACTTTTGTAAAAACCCGTGGGCAACTTTTATTTGTTAAATGCAGTCTGTGATGATATTTTATTTGATATTCTAAAGACAACTAAACACTGTTATTAGTTATTATGCCCTTTTCTCAGTGTTGGCCTATTTGTTTTTCAGCCTGGCTCTCTGTCCTTCTGTCAGTTTGTTTGTATTGCATTTTTATTGCAGAGTAAGATATCTTGGCAACCACTGGCCATTTACAGTCATATGAAAGTTTTGATAGGACCCTCTGCAGTCTGGTGAAAAACTGAATACTCCCCATGAATCAGTAGTCTAGAGAATTGCTTTTACCAGAAATAACATAAAGTAATTGTTTTCTTTATGACTTCATCGTGATTTCACATTGCGGAAGAATTGTGGCCCAATCTTCTTTAGAGCTTCGTTTCGCTTCATTGAAGTTTGCAGACATTCATTTATGCACAGGTCTCTTAGGGTCCCACCACAGGATTTCAATCAGGTTGAGGTCTAGGCTTTGAAAAAGGGGCCATTGCAACAACTTGGTTCTTTTTTTTTCAGCCATTCTGTGGTAGATTTGCTGCTCGAGATCTTTGACCTGTATACAGAGGAGTTCATGGTCAACTCCATGACTGCAACATGCCCAAGTTCTTTGGCTACAAAAGAGCTCCGGACAATCGCCCCTCCACCCACCTTTTTGACAGCTGGTGTGAGGTGTTTGTATGGAAATACTGTGTTTAGTTTCAAAAATGGGAAGGGATGGGATGGGGTGTCCACTCCCGGGAAGATTGTGCAATTGTGTCAAGACACACATGAATGCTTCAGACGAGCAAGCTGCCAGAATTTCTGCTTTTACAGGAGCACTCACACTTGCTGATCAGTTAATTAAGTGCATTTAATTATCAGCACCTGGCTGCTACTTACCCTCTGAATTCCAATGGAAGCAGTAGTCTAAGGTGTATTTAGTTTTTTGTTTTGCAATTTGCTTTTGTGGGCCCTAAGGAACGTCGATCTAGCATTATTAACAAGTCAAGAATTTCGAATTATATTTTGGATTATGAACTTTTTTTATATATATATAAGTGGTTATATATGATTGTTACTGTAAAAGAGAACCTTGCACATTGTATTTAAGGATGCATGCTCTGGTCAGCAGTTAATTTTAAAATCTCCATGAAAAACTTTCAGCTAATGCATGCAATAAATATTTGTAAAGTTAATATAATGTAAAGCCCCCAAAGTCTTTGAGGATAAACAGTACTGAGGAAATTGCTACTTTTAGGGGTTTTTTCCCCTTTTGTTTTAAAGCACTTCTTTTCCTTTACCGAACATGGTGTTATTGTGAGGCTGGAGCCCTCACTGATAGCCCTGTCACCTTTCACATTCAATTGCTGCAAAACAACTGGAATCATTTGTCATTCTTTCTGGGCCACTGAGTGAAATATGACTCATAGCTCTCAGAAATGTTGAATTTGAACAAGCACATTGCCTTGGTCTCAAATCTCCTCCTTCTTTCCTTTCTTTCCTCCGCACTCTCAGTCATACAGAAGAAATGGCTTCAATTTAGACACTCCTAACGGTCTCTCTTAATGGCTCCTTGTAATAGAAGTTATTTATGGGAAGATTCATTTTAATCTGTCAGTCTGGGGAGTAAAAAATCTGCCCGTGAAATGTTTGTCCCTACAGGCTGCACCCTGTTGCTGACCGGAACACTCCTCCTCTAATAAAAGAAGTAAGGAAAAGTTGTATGCCAAGGCCAGGGATGATTTAGCTCATTAAGTTGGGGTTTGAATTGCAGCAGAGCTCGCAGGGCTTGGCTTTAGGTGTGAAAATGTCAATAGCAAAGAGTGCCACGTCTCCCTTGTCAGCCCTGACGGAAGACCAACAACCGGCCAGCCTGCCATTTGTCTTCCTGAGTGAGTTTTCTAATAACCGTAATGGCTGTGGCAGTAAATTACCAACAGCCTGTCACAGAGAACATAGTGCAGCATTTAAATCTAACAAAGAGCACCCACCCTCCATCTCTGCTTTACCCCGATTTTATTTTTAAAACTTAGGAACTCATTCCCTTAAGGAGCACTTCAAGCTAATAGAGAATAGCCAAACCCACTGCAGAGCTCAAGTATATCACATCCTAACCTGACAGAAAATCCTTGAGTCTCCTCTTTTTAAAAGCCTAGAATAAGATATTAAGCACTGCTATGACATGCTTCTTCTTTTATGTTAAGCAGACAGCACTATAATACCAGTTAACGATTTGAATTATGCAGCAGTGTCCTAACTGCATACCTCACCTGTCTGATGGAGTCCCACTTTAGTGAAATAACACATTAATGCTGATGGCTGATTGAAATTATATGTCATCTTACCCTTGACCCCCATCATTGTGTGCCCTCACACAAGCCAGTGTTTTTCCATCCTCCTCCTATGGAGTTGACTGCAGTCCCTCTGTGAGATGAGCACGCTCGGTAATTGGAGCAGCGGGAGTCGATTTGTTCACGTCCTCTCCTTCAGTAGCAGCAGTTTGCCAGTGGGCAGCCCGTGGAGCGATGCCATCCTGCCATTTGTCAGACAGGGTGCAATTTCCCGGTCATCTGTTTCCATCCATAACTGAAGGTGAGGGCAAAAAAATGGTGAATGATGGCGACTTTAATATGGATCCTGATGCTGTAGGAGCTTACTCCTAGTAAGCGGTGGCAAGCAAGACTCATGCACTCTCAACTTTGTGGCAAATTCCTCAGCACAGTGCTCAGTTCTCAAATACTCACCATTTAAAAATGACGCATTTGTCAGTGATGTGGTGCTCAGCTGATTATTTTTGTTTGCAGAACTGTGGTATTCTACCAGCTGGAGGGAGGGTGTGTCATATTTTTTTTAAATGAAAGCTGCCTAACATAAAGACTTTGCCTCTTAGGAGAGATTTCAGTCATTTTTGTCTTATGCATTAACCTCTTGTTATACCTCCCTGTAGACAATTGCGTTGATTCCCTGAAAGAAAGGCACAGAATGATTCGGTCCAAAGGTTAGATAACAGTATTAACTTTTCAAACAGACCTTCTTTGGTGTCAGTAATTCACAATATTGGATTTAGTCTATGTATTTGGAGCTGTTTTCCGCTGCCGCCGCCGGTTTAACACAAAATAATCTGTCTCACTAGCAATCAAGGCTCTTCTTTGCAAAGCGCCGTAAAACAAAGAAAGCATGCAGTGTGCAGCTGTGCAGCACGATAAGCGTGTAAACTCTGCTTCCAAAACTGAGCTGACACACACTTCTATCTATCCATTTACCAAAGCCAATTATTTTTTCAATCCAAAGGTGCCCATGATACCTCTCCTCATCTGACTGATGCAGCAGGGGGAGAAGACTTCTAAAGACGACCAACGGGTGGTATGGGGCAGTGCCCTTCTGATTCCGGGGACAAGCTCTGCTGTTTGTAATTACAAATTGATGTCCTTTGTAGCTATGGGTTGGTGTGATCTGTGTGTTGGGGGAGGCAGGCATCTCGTGAGGCAAGGCAGCTGCTCTTCCTTTCTTCCCTCCCTGCAGTAAAGGGTTTTCTTTCAAAGGAGCCAAATGTATCCCCTTTCAGCTAGGCAAAATGGAGTCACTGTAGTTCATTTGAGCCTTCAGATAAGATTGAACAGGTGTTAGGATGACTTTCCCACAAATATCTTTTCTTCTCCTTTTCTCGGGAATTTGGAGCTTCATGAATATGTTTTGTGTGTTTTCTGTGCCGTTTTGTGATTCATTTATGTGTCTCAGCTGAATCCAGGATTTTGCTGTTTGTTGCTTTTTATGCAGTTATTTTTATCTTTATTTTACTAGGAAAATATGGCTCTGAGTAGAAATACGTGTATCCCGGTGAATTTTCCTGAAACCATATTTATTTTCTCTTAAACCGGCAGATCTGGAGACATGAGTATAGCTGAAAAACACAATTACCGGTAAAGGAAACAGTACTTTAGATGTTTATCACTTTTAACTGCCGTCATCAACAGAATTAGATTTACTTTGAGTTTTTACTTTGAGTTTCGGTGTTTTCTTGTTACCATGACATCTTAAAAAATAGGAAGTGGATTTGCACAGAACATGAAGAGTTGCAGTGGTTTTTACTCTGTTTATTGAATGACCAATAACAGCAAGAAGTGCTTATTACTCTTTTGTAATGCTTCATCTGAAACATAGACAAATAAATGTACCCATTAAAAGCGCTTCCAGCAGGTGAACTTGTTTTTATTGGAAAGCTTATAGACATAAAACATGCAATGCAAATAGAATTAAACGGTCAGTCCACAAAGAGAGCTGCTGCCTTGTTTATACACAGTGCTGTGAAAAAGTATTTGCCCTCTTCTGGATTCCTTAGGGGTTTTTCTTTTTTTTTTTTTTTTGCATATTTCTTATAAGACAAACACAATCCAAATAAATACAAGATGCAATCTTTAAATGAAGATTTCATTTGTTAGGTGAATGCTATCCAAACCTTCCAAGCCCCTTTGTGAAAAAGTAATTACCCCCTAAACCTAATAACTGGTTGTGCTACCAGCTAGCTATATTCTTGGCAGCAAGAGCTGCAATCAAGCAATGGCAGTAACTTGCAATGAATTGTTTGTGGAGGACTTTTGGCCCAGTCTTGTTTGCAGAATTGTTTTAATTTAGCCATGCTGGAGGGTTTTCAAGTATAAATAGTATGCTTAAGGTCATGCCAAAGAATCTCAGTCTGATTTAAGCATTACTTTGACTCCAAAATGTTCATTTTGTTCTTTGAGCCATTCAAAGGTGGACTTGCTCATGGGTTTTATTTTTTTGGTGGGGTAGGATATATAAAAAATACTCAAACCAATAAGAAATCAAGAAGGGGGCAAATACTTTTTCGTGGCACTGTAGTTTCATGCTGCTGTTGAATAGTATTAAATGGAGTGAATGAATATATAGTATGAATAGTGATGTTGCTACAAGGCCAAGGATCCTGGAGTCCTGAAGTAGACCGCCATTAAGAGTGAGCGCCTGTTCAAGAAAGGCAGTCTGTGCTACTACCAATGCAATAAGGATGCACTGTGTGCGACCCCCAGAAGAGATTGATCAATAAGTCACTGCAATGAAGTGGCACATCGATTACACCAATGACAGGGCATTTACAGGTTTAATCTGTATAATGAGCGTAACCTTTTTCTTTCAGCCACCTGCTTTCTGCCTGGCACGAACCTGTCCAAGGCCAGCAGGGACCAAAGATGGGGTGAGAGCAAGATAAGATGAATGCCTCTGTGCAGGCGTGCTGTGTGGGAGACAGGAGTAAGGGTGAGAAGAGGGAGATAACATGAGATAATGCAAGAAACAAATATAGGAAAAAACAGGAAAGGGAGAGAGGAAAAGAAAGACGTTCATGTGACTCCTGGGTCTGTGATTGTGTCACAGCTGTAGGTAAGATTGTGGTGCAGAGGGGAGGATCATCATCACCACCCATTCGTATGCAGCATAGAGGCCACCAGTGATTAATGTGTGCCATGGGTAACTCCAGGCTCTGCAGTCTCTCTAGCATTTACAGTGTGAGGCTCTCTCCTCCCCTTGCCTTCACAAGCCTGAACAGCTTCTTTTGCTCTTTCCTTGTGTCTCGACGCAGTAGATAACATCTGCTGGTCTACTTTTGTTTCTTAGACCCACAATGATAGATGTTACCAATGTTAACAAATTTGTACGGGACCTGTCTCTTCTTGTTATAAAGTAACTAAAATACTCTGTCAATTCCTTCTTTATTTAATCATAGTATATGTTGGTGTTTTGGGGGTGTTTTGGTTTTAGAAATGACTTGTTCGCGTATGGACTGCATAGACGTTAAACCATCTAAAACAGCTGTCTTTGCAAAAAAATTCCACAACGAGCAAACCACAGAGAAATGATCGGGTTTCAAAAGCATTAACCAAACCGTTCTTGTAACCTTTTTTTGGTGTCTTTTCAGTGAAACATCTTTATTTTAAAAGTTTCTTACTCTGTGCTGTAAAAAAACAAAAGGTGGTTGTTCACCACTGTGTTGTAATTTTTGTATTCGTACTGTAATCTTAGTTACAGATTTAACTAAGAAGCAAGGTGGCGACCAAATCTGAAACATGAAAGACAGTGAAAGTGAACGCGACTTAATGCCGCTTTGGGTGAAATTACCATCGGCAACAGGAAGTGGGCGGGACCTGAAATAAAGTTTTCTGAACTTACAGTGAGAGTGAAAAATACTGTTAAATGACATATAGTTACCTAAGCAACTGGAGCCTGGGGAGTCTGCAAGCTGTAAAGCGATGTGCAACAAGTGACTCACTTCCATTATGTGCACAGCTGAAGTTGTAGCTTATACTGAACATTTTTAAAAACCAACTTGATGCAGATGGTTAATCGCTATATGAATTCCAGGCTGTACAGTGCTAGTTAAACCTTAATGCTATTCAGCTACACAGACAGTGGAAACCACGTCACACATCTGCAGCAGTCAGACTGTAAATGTCAAATAACTCAAAAAAACACAGCAAAAATACAAAATTGAGCACTTCGATATTTTACACACAACTTTTAATTTCGGTGTTTTACTTTGTTTGCTATACTTATACAAGTCAAGTCAAATCTGACATCGCTGAAAAAGATGATGACTCTTCTATACTGAGATTGGAGAGTAGCTGTCTGTTAGTGTGCTGAGATTTAAACTAGTCACTGTACATCATTTCCTGTGTTTTCAAAGCTTATTGCAGTGGGCCATTGACTTTTTCTTCCAGTCTAATGGTGTGCATAAGCCCGACAAGATTTAACGACTTTAATCTTGGACTCTACATATGAATTAAACCTATTAAACAGAAATATCAAATAATACAAGAAATTTAAAAAAAAAGGTAAAATCAGAAATCATGGTGGCGTTGTCATTTAAAAGATTAGGGCTCTAAAAGACTGTCTGCTAAAGAAATCACAGCATGGTAGACGTTCTTCCCTATGGATGACGGAAAAAATGTCTCCGGGGCACAAAGTGCTCTGAGCATGTTGTCAAGGGAATATTACTGCAGTGTTATGATGTGTTTTTATTCTGTCAGTCTCATCCCCAAGGGCAGGAACCCCACTCACAACTGTGCTGCCTGCTGGTTCACTTAGACAGAAATGCTTCGACATATGCAGCACACAGACATGCAGACACAAACAAGCACAGCCACAGACAAACGGTACACACAAGATCTGTACACGTCCCACACACCGAAAGTTGATTGCACGCAGCTGAAGCCAAGTTAAATGCTGCTTTGCCAGTCCATCTTTGCTTCTGCTCCCTCCCCTGCCCTCATCCCCTCCCCACTCCTCATCTTTCTGACTCCCAAGGACAAGGAGACCTGCCGTACAATGGGACACCATCTATCACTGCAGGAACAATTACTGGAGACATTTCATTGTCAGAAAATTTCAAACCATTCTTCCCCATCCCTCTCTCTTTATCTTACTCCTCCTTTGCTTTCTCGCTGTCTTTCTTTCTTCTTTTGCCCTCCTGCCACCCCCTCTTTTTTCTCTTCTTCCTCTCCTCTGCCTCTTTGCATGGCTCCCAATGAGCTCCATTGCAGGTCAGACTCCCATTAGCCCAAGCACATCACTGTAGATTATAACACAGAGGCGGTGGTGCTCTGTATTATATCTCATCTAAAGGCCCTGACAGACTTTTCTCCCTCTGTTTCTAACAATGTGATCCTCTTTTTTTCTCAAGGAAAAGGCATGGAAAATTGCCTCTGATACTGTATCTTCAGCCCTGTGCTTTAATGAAGCCTTTCAGCATGGCACAGTGTGAAGGA
Organism: Pundamilia nyererei; assembly: GCF_000239375.1. Lineage (NCBI taxonomy): Eukaryota > Metazoa > Chordata > Actinopteri > Cichliformes > Cichlidae > Pundamilia > Pundamilia nyererei. The sequence continues at coordinate 2,758,821 of NW_005187411.1, forward strand.
GAAGGAAGAGAGTCAGTTGTCCAAATCTTTCTTTTTGATCATACATGCAGGCCTAGTCCCAGTAAAGCACAGCAGAGCAAAGCAGGGAAGGATTTTAAATGCCAGATACGAATCAGATATGACATGTGCCGCTTGTGCTCGAGTGTTTTTCCCCCCTTTGTTTTGCTTTATTTTTCTGCTGTGTGCTGCACAGATCCACAGCATTTTAAAAGTGGGTTAAAGTAAGTTTTCTATATTGATGACTCAATTGATGCTCAAAGCCTTTGCAATGATTGTAAAGGGTGAATGAACCACACAGCCTTGGTGCGTCACCAACTAAAAGGTTAGCATGAGTCTCTGCCCCCTCTGCCTTAGCAATTTGAACAATCTGATAATTCAACTCTGAAATGACTACTTTGTGCTTTGCCTTTATTCCAATTAAACCCTTTAACAAATATTTCATAACCGTACCAGGCTTTAGGCCTGGAAACCATCTTGGGTTCAGGTCTTTCTCATGCTTTCTTTATTATTTTTCATCTGCATGATGTTTTCATTTCTATCAGTCAGTGTTTGGATTTTACGCAGGAGTGAAATACATTTTAGCAGATGAGCAAGTTCAACCAAGCGTGGAAACAGCACCTCAGGTTGCCTGCGTACCATCCTTGACTTCCATCGGTGCAGAATGGAAATGGGCCCTGAGTGTCAAATGTGCTGTGATTTATCTGCAAGTGCTGATATGATCACTAATAGATCGTTTTTAATGACTAATGACATTTGAAAAGTGCTTGGGTCTGTGCTGAGGCATAGAGGGCAAATTACCTTTTCACAGCACAGAGCATTGTTCTCCCTGTGGTGAAAGCAGCACTTCTAAGTCAGAGTGGATTCATGCTGAGTGTATGTATGTCCATTTGTGTCACTGAGCTGCTGGGAGACCCCAAGGCACTGCCCGAGGGCTGCTCAATGGGTTCTAACATGTCCTTGACAGCCTCCAAATGTGTCTCAGTACTGGCCTTACAGCCACAGGTAAGCCCACAGGTTAAGCTCACAGCATAATGCATACATGCATGTGTCCAAGCACACAGGCAGACCAGTCCAGTGTGTGGCTTAATGATCCCTGCATGATCTCTACAAGGCTTCTCCTTTTTTCTTCAGTTTGCTTATTTTTTCTCTCTATATATTTCCTACTCAAGACAAAGAGACAAATCAATTGTGAGATGTCTGTCTTTTTTCATTATTTTTTCTTTGCAGATAAACTGAAATTAGCAATGCTGATACTAATGTGTAGTTCATATATCAAGGAATGGCTAATGGGGACTGTCCAGCCTTTGTAAGCAACTAGTTCTACTTGTGTCTGAAGTTAAACAACTACAATTAAAGTTTAATTTAAGTATAATTGAGTCCATTGTTAGCTTTAATGTCGTGACACTTTGCGTTTGCCAGAGAAAGTCTGGACACAGTCTGGCCAGAGAAAGTCTCTGTGGAGGTGTTGGTGCATTGATCTTCCAAAACTCACAGTTTCTAGTGCTATGTGCCAGTTTAATATTTATTTATTTTACAATTTAACATTTTAAGCCAGATCGGGATTGCTATTGGCATGCTTTACTCTTAATGAACAATATCATATTCAATAAAGTTTGCAGTGGATCTAAACGAAGTTTTTAAATTACAGCTATGAAGTGTCTGTTTTGTTTTGGGGGTTTTTGTAGAGGGCATTTTTGCTCTCAGAGCAGCAGCTGGTTTCAGCTGCGGCTCGACACCCCAGGGAACTCGCAGACATTCCTACAGGTCTGTTTTTGCAATAATTTTGTGCTGACAGGGGTTAAAAAGTGTCAGATAGAGCAATATAGATCCGGCTTGCCTAAACAAGCGAGAGGACAAAGAACTCGCCGTCTGCCTACGGTCTTCACTGAATACTGAAAAAAGACACCAAAAGATCAAAAGTAAAATTGGGCACAGGCTGTTATATTCAACACAGCCTGTTCTTTTGTTAGCATACGGCCCACAGTGTTTTAACCAAAGTAGAAATTTCCAGTAACATTCAGTAAAACTACTTTGACCTTTCTTCAGCTTTAATACTGAAGTTGCCAGACAATAAAGTATATGGACAGTGCTGCAGTACTGGTATTTTAATTTCCAACCCATCCTCTGAATCCAAGAATAGACACAAACCACAGACTATCTATACAGAGTTTAATATCACTGAGAGGTCTAGAACAATGATTTAGAGCAACTAAATAGATGCTCCACATAATCAACTTTGCATATTTGATGTGAGGCACTCTCCAAAGTGGGCAGGCTTTCAAATGTAAATTTTGCCTGCAAACTTAAATCACTTAGTGCATTTTACTTGAAGCATATCTTTGACAACAATAAATCACAAGGTTGCTGCATCCATTAGCAAATTGGCTCTGCGGTAGACGGAAGAATAAAGGGAGAGGGAGTCAGAGGGAGAGTGTGCGGCAGCGGTCTTTTATAATCAGCTGTAACAGTTTTAGAGCTAGCCAGACACTGCAGCACATGGACACCCATAAACCTATGGCCGCATACATCACAACAATAGGCTCATTGATTGGCTAGCCTGGACAGTCGGTGGGATGCACAAGCTCTAAGTGATGCATGCCACAGTCAGCTCTGAAGAGTCCTCTGTTTTGTCTTGGACCCTGTCACGCTCACAGTCCTCTCTGTGAGATGCTCGCATCAGATCCCTCAATGGGCGTCCTTCATGGCTCACAGTTTGTAGCCAGCGCACATTCTCCCTGTGTCTGTCCGCCGTCTCATCCCCATTCTGTCAGACTCTCTCTCACAGATACATTTCAGGACACTGGCCTTGTCTTTTCTCTTTACTTTAATTCGCGCAGTTTTATTGTATTTGGATAAGAGCAGGGTACACTGTGTCCGTCCTTTCAGAAACATGCATCAGACAGAGTAGCTGGTGCATTCGCGAGCACAAAGGGAGAGAAAAGAGGAGGAGAAATGGGGCCAATTAGAAGCCTGGAGCTAGCACAGTCTTCTGATACTACTGGTCTAGGCCAGACCTCCGTGTGTGTGTGTGTGTGTGTGTGTGTGTGTGTGTGTGTGTGTGTGTGTGTGTGTGTGTGTGTGTGTGTCTGTTTGTTTCTCTTTGTGTAGGTGGATTGTTTGCAGGTACTGTATGAGAAGGGATAACTGAAAAAACAAAACAAAAGAAAGACCAGGAAATCCATTATTTCTATTTTGGTGTCCAACATTACTACATTCTGGCTGACATATGATTTATGGAAATGACTGTTGGGGGCTTTGAGCCCAGAAGCTTTGTGTAAAAAAAAAAAAAAATCCCTTGTTTTCTCTGGGGATCAGATATGATACCAAACAGTGCTTGCCAGGTTTTTGGTATTATTTTTACTATATTTCACTGAGTATTTGTCTCCATGCTGCCGTGCCAAACAAAGTAGCATAAAATGAGTCCAGTGCCGTGGGAGCTGGGTGGATATTGTCTGCTTAGACCAGCTATGTAGTTAGAGCACAAATGCACCGGGAGCAGTATGGAAGCAGTATGGATCCATGGAATGGATTTAAAAGAAGTAAATGTAAAAATTCAGAGGAGAAGGAGATGGAAGGAGAGAAGAAAACTATTAAAAAATCATACTGTGAGCGTTTTTTCCACACTCTGGTATGGAGTCAAATCAGACTGCCCAACTCTACATTCTGTATGATCAAAGTTAGCAGATCAAACAACCCAACTGGCAGACAACTCAGTTACCTATCCCAAGGCTTCAGGAAATATTGCTCACACCCAGCAATTACTCAGGTGTGATGCAGGGAAAATTTCCAGCCATTCACTGGAAGGTTGTTAAAGGGGCTGACCAACAATATTTGTCTTTATTATTTGAGAAGAGAAGCTTGTGTTTATATGCTGTCATTGCTCACTGTTGATTTGTTCCTGCATCCTCCCTGACTTCATATACTATGTATCTTTACAGCCCTAACTGCATCCTTGTTAATTAACGGGACCACAAACAGACTCGTTCCTGTTAGCTGTGGCGATTGCTGCATATTTCCCCAGACGCCGTCTGACTGGTAGATAGAGGCACTTTCTCCTTCACAATATGTTAATCAGCCTCCTTCATCTCAAGCTCTCCATCTTCTCTGTGTGTCTTCAAAGTCAAGAGGAGACCCTGTTCCCTCCTGTCCCCTGGCCCTGCTCAATCTCCATCTGCAGGTAGCTTAATCTGTCTTAACTTGAGAGCTTTGCTGCTTTACTTGGGTACTCACCAACCAATTACTATCCATTTCAAGTGTAGGTCTCATCAGGGTGATCTCACTAAGGAAAAAAATGGACGTTCTCTTGACCTTCTGATTGTCGTGATGCATCAAGTGCCAAGGCAAACATGAGAAGCGGCGAGTGCTGACTAACTCATCGTCAGCCGAAAAAGTGCAACAGTGTAGTCATCCCTTAAATCTGTGCTGAAAGTGCAAAGGACTGTGTAACACTTTGGGCTTTATGTGGCATGGAACCTCTTTATTTTGGAGTGGAGCGTATGGCAGTAATCCGACCTACAGATAATAAGACGGCATGTCATAAATCCCCTTAGAAAACTAAGGCAGTTAGGCTCATATTTGCTCATTCCGTCAGGGCACGCACTGTTTGCTGCTCAGAGGGGATTGTCTCCATCCGCCATCATTTTCTTTTTTCCTTTTTTTTTGTTCTAAGACTGAAAACTCATGAAATAGTCAGACTCTCTAAATATCAGCTGGCCTCATATACGCAGAGCAGACACCCACCCAGTTTTCAACGTAGCTGAAGTGTGAACTCTGTAAACAGAGATTGTCCCTTAGAGAGCGAGAGGAAGGAACATTATCATAAGCAACTGTCAGATTTTGTCTTTGCATTGTTAAGTAGAGAGAAAAAAAATTGCAGACCATGATTTAATTAAAGCTAGACAGAGGGCACAGGAGGAATGAAAATATGATGGGGAGGGGGGGCATCTAAGTTAATAAAGTAGTGCGAGTGAGTGGGTGTGGGTGCAGTTATTGTCAGGCTCTTTTGTGGATTCTATATTTTTACCTTTGGGTAGGTAGAACAGCTGTGGGGTTATGTGTGTTCCCTGCGGCAGGTTGAAGGCGAGCAGGAGTCGGTATGCCAATCTGGTGGCCTCTTTCGGTCCTGCCAGTCCGCCCAGATCTTCAGGGCCCCCTCTGCTTTGCTTCTCTCTGGCACAAGGGCTAATTAAAACATGGCTAAATTAACAACACATTCACTGGCTGGCCTGCCTCACTTATTTGAAACCCTCCTCCCCTGCTTTCTTTTCTTTTCCCCCCTCTGCCTACTGCGCACGCACAAACACACTCCCCCTCGCCTTTCCTCGTCCCGCTATCTCATTGAGGCTGCCGACTGCGGGAACATGTGTTTACCTTAAGGGGTTTTATACCAATTACACTCCTGTGCTCTCTTTGCCTGTTTTGTTTTCCATTTATGTGCTTATTTAATTGGCATTCAGTGTGCTGTAATTCTATTAGTTCCTGAAAAGGTCAGGGTCATACGAGAGCGGCTTCTGGCAGGCTTGCTCGTGAAATACCTAATACTGAGAATGCTGCGTACATACACAGAGATAATTTTTAAAAAATGTGGCTACGCTCGAAGTAACTTCAAATCCTCATGCAGTATTAAAAGTGAGCTCTGGATTGTTATCAAATCTGTAAAGTGTAGTTTGAATATAAATATTAGTTCCTACTGATCTGAGGTAATTTTTTATTCATGACTATTCTATACTTGAATTAAAGATTATTAAACATTATTATATGAGAGAGTGCTTGGGTTCTTTCCAAGTGTTTTGTTTTTCTCTATGAACACCTACCAGCCCTATTTATGGTTACACTTCCCTCCCTTTCCTTTTTTGGTAACAGTATTATGCTCAAATAACACTACATGTAATTCTTCAATGGTAATAACTGCTGAATGCATGCAGAGTGTGAGTCACCGATAAAAGCCTTAATGCTGTCACTTCAATATTAGCTGCAAGTCCCTCTGAGATTGTACGCAGTAAGGCACATTTCTGCTGTCAGGTCATCATCCAAATTACCCAGAAATTTTGAAGTATTTAAATTTTAAACTCCCATAAAGTGGCCTACATGGCCCCGGCTGCATTTGGCTGTTAATATTGAATGAAGACGAACAGATCAGCATGTGTAATGGGAACTTGGCTGAAGACGTGGCGCGAGCTGACGGGGCATTTCAGATGATTCGCCAGAATGTCGGCTGACCCCGGCGACCAGTTATTACAATTATGCAAGATGAGCTTCAGACATTTGATGGGAACAAAACCTGACAACCTGCAGTGTGTGTGTGTGTGTGTCGGGGGGGGTTGTTCAGCTTTTAAATGCATTATAAACACATAGTAGATTATATCATTATAAGTGGTTGACTCTGAGGATGGATTAGACATTTTATTTTTCAGTTAGAAAAAGATCATAACATATAAATTGTTTTGTGAAGAGGAGATTCTGTAATAGCAAGACCATGATTGTCCCGCCCCAGCCCTCTCAAAAAGCCGTTCAGCAGCCTGAATGCAACACACTGATCAGGCACAACGTTATGACCAACTGTCTTATATTGTGTTGGTCCCCCTTTTGCTGACAAAATACCCCTGAACTATCAAGACATGGACTCCAATAGCTCCCTGAAAGTATGCTGTGGTATTAGGAAATAAGATTTTAGCAACAGTTAGCAAGCTGCTAACTTGCAAGTTAGCAAGTCCTGTAAGTTGCGAGATCCCTTCTTTCCTTCAATAGTTCTGGCGCCTGGTGTTCCCCATTTTAGTGGCACACACACACACCATCCACATGATGTAAAAGGAAGCATGAGTCATCAGACCAGCCCACCTTCTTTTATTGCTCCGTGGTCCAGTTCTGATGCTCACGTGCCCGTTGTTGCACCCATTGTTGCCGACTGACTGGCTTACGGATATGCAGCCGCATATACAACAAGCTGCAATGCTATGTGTATTCTGACACTTTTCTATTTGAACCTGCGTTAACTTTTTCAGCAATTTGAGCTACAGTAGTCTGTCTGTTGGATTGGACTACACGGTCCAGCCTTTGCTCCCCACATGCATCAGTGAGCCTTGGCCTCCCAAAATCCTATTCCTGGTCCTTCTGTTCCTTTCTTGGACAACTGGTTCTTACGTAGTGCTTTTTACTCTACCTGAGCAGTCAAAGCACTTTGTACAATATACCTCATTCATACATTCACACCCATTCATACAAGCCCTTTTTTTTCTATGTTTAAGTGCTTCTAACGTTCACAGACATTCACGCTCCAATCGTCAATGCGTCAGAGAGAAACTTGGTGTTAGTATCTTGCCCAAGGATATTTGGCATGCAGACTGGAGCAGCAAGTGGTTGAACAACCAATCTCCCGATTAGTAGATGACCTGCTCTACCTGAGCTACAGCCACGCCACACGAGCCGCAGTACACTGATATTCAGCAGAAAAAAGAGACACAATCAACCATAATCATTCCATGTACTTTTTTTATGTGAAAGTATTTTTGTCTTGCTGCTCTGCCATGTTAAATACATTTTTACTAACAGCCTTCTCCCCCCCTCCATCATCCACCTCTCTCTGTCTCTCTCTCTCCCTCTCTGAGGATGGCGCTGATTATAGTTAATTATGTTGATAAATGGTAGTGCTGAGGGTACTCCATCAGCATTTCATAATCTGTCTTCACTCTCTTCTTTTATCATGGCTAAGCTGTGCCAGTGTGCAGGTTGATGCAAATGGTAATGGTGCTTAAATACTCATACACATCATGCTTGAACTCTGACTTGTATAGGCTCTTAGAACTCAAGTCTCTCCACAGGCCACTAAAAGAATAAGAGGAGTCTTTGCCTACGTTAAATGATGTGGGCAGTTAAATTAAAATGTAAAAAAAAAAAGGTTGTGCAACTCAACATGTTTTTAGCCACAGTTACGCAAAAAATACTTTTTAGTGAGAAGGCTGTTTGACCAGTGTCAATGTGTCCTCCTTTATTTGCCTAAAGCAGCAGGAACGGGGGCTAATTTTAGTCATGGCAAAAAATTTGCCTTCGTCATGATTCTGCTTTTTGTAGCAAAAAGTCTCCTTTTGTAAAGAGTAGTGAAGTGCTGGTTCAAAACAAGCCTGTTTGGAATGAGTACATGTAATTATACATTGTCTTTACACGACTGCTGTAGTGGTAAAATAGATTGTAGGACTGCTGCATATTTTCTGAATGTAAGAAATGTTTTTCCTGCATATAAAAATGTCAGTGCCCAACAACAGGTTTTGTTTTTTCATCAAACAGAATCAATCAATCAATCAAACTGAATTTAATCTCAAAATTCTCAGTTTGTTTATCAGATTTCAGATTTTTTTCTTACTTTTCCGAGATTTTTTTTTTTTTCTGTTGAGAATTCAAACATTTTCTGGAATTCTGACTTTTTCTAAGATTGCTGACATTTCCTATAAATTCATTTTTTCCCCCTAAGAATTAAAGTTAAACAGACACTTTGCTTCGATTCAAGTCGTACTGGTTGTACTACTATGTAACTACTAGCTGCAAAGGCGAGAGCGTTACTCAAGTAATTGTTTTAACAGAATTTACAGAAATAAAACAGAATGCAGCAGCTCCTGCAATCTGTAGGAACTACACTTCACTGATCATTCTGCAGTACCTTAAATGTAGGCTATTAGTAGACCATACCAGCGGTCCCCAACCTTTTTTGCACCACGGACCGGTTTATGCCCGACAATATTTTCACGGACCGGCCTGTAAGGTGTCGCGGATAAATACAACAAAATAAAACTAGTACCAGTACTGAAAAAAATATTTATTCATAACACACGTGAAAAGACCCAGGAAAACCGAGTTAACGATAAAAACGATAACAAAATAACGCTGAAAACCGATAAAAAACCTGAAAACCATACATTTCACACCCGAGCCTCAACTCTCACGGCCCGGTACCAAACGACTCACGGACCGGTACCAGTCCGAGGCCCGGGGGTTTGGGACGGCTGGACTATACAATTTATAGATGTTCCCTGAATGCCTGACATTGAGCTGTTATGAAAGGACACACGTAATGTTACTATTCTGAGGAAGACACACGCACACGCAGTGTGTGCTAATGCTAATTAACACTGCTGCTAATGAAGATAAAAAGCCTGAAGAAATCCTGAGGAACAGAATAAGCTAACTGAGGCAGACATTGGTAAATAGCTACTGTGGACTGTATGTGGTGAGATCTGTTCTTGGATCACTGTGCCAAAGCAGCGTTTACCACAGAATGAAACTCTGCTTGTAGTGGTGCATATTGTGTGTGTGTGTGTGTGTGTGTGTG
>NW_005187411.1:2768159-2779754 GCF_000239375.1 Pundamilia nyererei
GGGGGGGGTGCAATTTACTGAGGTTTCCTAAATGGATCATATGCAGGCACTTGGTGGTTATGAAAAAACTAAGAGAAAAGAGCTATTCTCACATTAACTACATGAGGATCCATCCAAAGATCTTCAGAGTCACACTGCGCTTCCACAGATCCTCAATAATAAACCTACAAACTGTGATTTAGGTAAGAAAATTGGTTACTGAGAAAACAGACACACATAAAGAGATTGCATAGTAGCACAATTTCATAGGGCTACCACTAGGGTTGAAAAGTGCAGACAGGTTAAATGTTCACAAAACCTCTGTGATAAATACATAGATAGAAACACCAATTGAGATTCCTTTATTTATTGAGATCTGGAACAATTATATAATGGCACAAAGTACACATACATGCTGTAAACTGAGACTGACAGTCCTTTGTGAATGTAGATAAACAGAATAGCATATAACTTTAACTATCAATTCTTAATAATCCATTTCTCTTTCTGTGGTTTGTTAAAAAGTCTCTTGCAGAAAGTGTTTTTTTTTTTTTTCTGTGCGTGTTTTTCTGTGGAGTGAAATTTTTTCCGGCAATCATGCAGTTATTTTAGAGTTGGCTGGGTCTTCCTCTGACATTGCTCTTAAATGTGCACTCTTAACATTCGAACAAGGATTATGCCCCATCCCCAACCTGCCTCTCACTTAATTGGCTTAGATGAATATCTAAAGAGCTAAAGCTGGGTTTAAGCCATGCAATTAGCAGACCGTTGTTATTGAATTTGCATGAATGCCACAGATGCTGCTTGTGTGTCATAAACAATGTTTAAATCATAATGCATATGATGGATACTCTGCATACTGTAAAATGTTTATTTATAGAAAAGAAGGGGCAAGAAAGGGAGAGGTGGTGTGAGAAAATTGCCTAAAATTCAATATGCTGTGCAATTATCATGTGTAATAGCCTGTAAAATCCTAATATCTATTCAGCCACTTGGAAAGGCATGAAGAAATGGCCTGGCCACTTAGCCCACTTTCTCTGGCCCCTTCCCGGCCATGACAGACGGTCCTGTCTGGAGAGCAGAAAAAAATAATATAAGCCATATTTCATTCAAAGGCCCTACCATGTATTCTCATTCTTTCTGTTTAACAGACGCCCCCACTCCCCTTTTCCTTATCCTTCCGATTTCTCCAGTGCTATATTGGTGATTACCTCCGGTGAATCAGCAGAGGTAATGGGGACTGTATTCTGGAGGCAAAATGCACTGTGAGGAGGTTGTTCTTCAATTTTCTCAATGCTCCGTGCTATTTATTCCAGGGGTCCGGGACATGCTGAAAGTCAATTTTGGACCTGTTAATACTTCTGTGACATCGCCTGTTGTAAATGTATCTATGCATGTATCTCTAGTAGTGCACAGTGCGTAGCATATATATTCTCCAAAAGACTATTTTTGAATATCTTAACCAAACATGAAAAAAACATCCTTGCTATTTGTGCTGTATTACAGTTTAGGGCAGCATATGCAGGTTATTTGAGTTTAATTTCTAGCAAGAAAATAATGTGCCAAGAGTGACAACCAAATCGCAGTAAGAACAAGGATTGATGAGCAGAATTTAAACCAAAATTGATTGAATCTCTGCAAAATTGTTCTCATTATCTTCCCCTCTGCTGCATACCGAAGATTAGGATAAAGGTAGAAAGTAGCTGTGGGAGACCAAGTGTATGGATGGCATCTGCTTTTTGCATACAATTAGGAGCATGTGGTTGTAGCTGCAGGGCACCATCCAGACCTAGCAGGTTGCACCTACGTGTTTTGGGTTTTTTTGTTATTGTTTTTTTTTAACAATAAACCTGTCAGAAGCATACCAATCTTCATCTCCTACCTGTTTGTTTTGTCATCTGACAACTCCTGCAGAAATGATGCTCTCCAACACACACACACACACACACAGATGTACCTCACACCACAAACAGCAGAACACAAGCAAAAGAAGCACTAATTTTTTTTGCAGTACTATTAAAACTCAAAACCTGTCTAAACCTGTCTGTGCCTGATGTGATAGTTTGACTGCTGTTGTTTATCAGCTTCATATCACTTTTCTCAGAGCGAAATTGGCAAAAAATAGAGATTGTCTCCCATCAGAAATGAAAGGAGGGACCATTTCCTTATTTGCTATCCTCTCCACCACCACCACTACCATCATCTTCCCAATGTGTCACTTCTGAAAAGAGCAGGGAGCACTCACCCACCCCTGCTAGAAGATTTCCTCATTCTGTGGCAAACTGATAAGCTCTGACTTACTTCCTCCATGTGGGTCAGAGAGACTTGGGGACGCACCGCTTGTATTGCCTTTTGTAATTACATCAGCTTCACTGCACTGTTTCTGCTCCCCACACTCTGTTCTTCTTCCAAATAACAAATACATTTGTGGTTGTATGTGCATGCATGCATGTAGGAGTGAGATGGGTGTGTGCGTGTGTGTGCTGGGGATGTTTGAACAAGCATATTCCCTGTACACCATCTCCGGGCAACAGCTATTTTTCTTACATCCAAGCAAACATTAAATTGAAAAAAGACTTTTGGCTTTTCAAGTACATATATCTTTATTCTATCCATCCGTTGTAGTGCCACCCTCCACTGGCTATAATGGTTCCCCTACTGTGACTCTTCACTGTCTTCTACGAACTGTAGAATATATTTGTCCACTGTTTTCTTCCCAGAAACAGACAATCTTCGCATTCTCCAGCTGTGTGTGTGCATGCCTGTATTTTTGAGCTTGCAGTGATGAAAAGAGATTTTATGACATTGCAAGTAGTTTATTTGTATTTTATTTTTTGGACAAGTGAGTGTTTTACGAAACAGCATGAAGAAGATCCACATGTTATGTCAGTCTACTTAGTTTTGTCTCCCAGGCCAGGAGTTGGAGTGTGAAATGAGAACCAGTACTTGTGGAGAACAGTTTCCCATTAGTTCAGTTCCTGGTTGCTTATTGATTCCGCATATCGGTTCGACTTGCACTTGTGCTACAATCAGCTAATTTCAGTTAGAGTGCCGGTCTGCACACTCTTGAACATGATATGTTCAACTATTAGCAATTAGCCACATCAGTCGTCTGTTATCATCAAGGTAGCAGCTAGCAGCTGTAGTTAATAATAAAACAATAATGTTAATGTGGGAACCAAGGAAGCAAATAATATCAGTTCTGCCCATCTGTAATATTAATAGATGGTGTTAACGTCACAGGATGGCAAAGTTATTTGTGTTTAAAAAGTGTTACATTAACTGGATGGAAACAGTAGCAGCCTCTCTTAGCAACTTGATTTGATTAGCAACAGAAATATAGATAAATGTAAGCAGAAGCACAGCACTACCTCAGACATCCTAAAAATATGTATTCATTGCATTACATCAGACAACTTGAAAAATGTTATTACTTAATGTTTTTGTTTATATCGTTTTAGTCTTTATATTATTTTATACGGGTTTTTGTTGTTGTTGTTGTACTTTTTTCCACCCTGTGGTATCATAAATGGTGCTGAGTATAAATTGTTTACTTGGTATCAGTATCATCTTTGAAATACTCAGTGTGCAGAGTATTTTTGCCTGGCCTTCCTGAAATGAGCAAAGCTCTCCCTGAAAATAATGATTCTGCTAACAAGATTTAATCTTGTTTGAGATTTCCTCAATAAATAGATCTTAACTAAAATGTAACAGGTTAATGCTCTTTTATGCATTCTTGCAGTTGTGTCTCTGTGTGGAGATTTGGGTTGCTGTTCTTGATCAGAGTATCTTTTGCAGGTGTTATAGTTTCTTTGTCCTTTGTTATGAAAGGGTTTGCTTAGGTCTGAGTGGCCTGAATTTCATCATCAGATTGTACCTGGGTGTCTGAGGCTCCATCTATACTTTAAATATTATAACAGCAATGGCTACTCATCAGCTATAATCTCTCGCTTAAACTGGGTGGGCAATATAGTTCTTTTTTAAATGTCTTTAGCTTCCAACTTCTTTGTCTTTGATATTTTCTTTTTGTATGAAAGCTTGCAAGAGTGGAAGAAAATTCTGTCCTTTCAGTAGTGCTGGGAATTGCTTTCCATTTAGTTATTGATATGATTATCAAAAGATAATGGTCCGGCTGTCCCAAAATATGAATCTTGCAGTAGTAGCAGCAGCAGCAATTCCATGTGTACTGGTGCATTGCTCTATTTCAAAAGCTTCCTTTCATCCCACTCGTAAAGCCCTGCATGTAGAGAGCATTAATCTCTCTGAAACAATCCTTTTCTTTGAATTCAGTCCTTCTGTCAAAGGTCTTGAGTGACTGTGTTGAACTGCAGGGCGGAAGATGCTATCATCAGCACTGGGGAAAGACATCTTTCTCCCCGCAGGTGGATGACGAACTGTGTGTTTGTGTCTGTGCGTGTTTCTTTCTGTGTGTAACGCTGTAAGTAGGGCTTTTTTCTCTTTTGCTGGCCGACCATCACGGTGCCTTTTTTCCCCGCTCTTGATTGTCACCGCACGCGACCATGTTCTGATTTCTGGACCATCACCTCTGCAGCTGGCTGCCACTCATAACTCAAAAGGCTGATTCTATGTCATCTGACAAAGAGCTTTGCGCTGACATCACCACTGACCCTTGACAAAAAGGGCAGTCATGTGCTCACATGGTAAAACCCTGGTCAGCTTTGAATGTGACGACGCCTCACTTCTCCATGTTAGCGTTTACTGACCCAGCAAGTATGCCACATTTGTGGAGTCATGACTCTGTTTTGCAGGGCTGACTCTCGAAAGGTAAGAACCTCCAACCACACACACCCATATTTTGTTTTCAAACTCCATTACGGTTTATTTCACACCTCAAACATTTAGTAAACAATTAAGCAAATACAAGTAAACTGCAATAAATTACAGGTAGTAATAAAATATACTGCTAATTCTTTTACACTACGTCCGCGCCTACGCAGGTATTTTTGAAAACGCAGCTGTTTCTATGAGTTTGGGCCTTTCGTCCTCACGTAAACAGTGTTTCGAATCACTGGAAACAGAGATTTTTAAAAACTCCTTTTTTGCGTTTACGTGTGGACGAGGAATACAGAGTTCGTCACGCAACGTCAAAGGTATGTGCCTTTTTTCACGTGACGCTGTGCGGCACGTTATTGTTTACTTGAGATGAATTGCAGAATGGCAGATAGAGACAAAATACTGTTACTGTTAATCTGACTATCTTCAGGTTTTATACACACACGCAGTTACTGTCCCTCTGTTTAGAAAGGCAGAGGCATCCCAGTGTCATTATTTTACGTGTAGTTGTTTTTTTCCAGTGTAATAATATTCAACATTGCTATCAATGCATTTTTCAAAAAATGCCTCTCTGTGCAAAAACATAAACAACTGTGGGATACTGTTTGTCTGTGATTTGAACCGGGGGAACAAATCGTGGCAGGATCAGCCTGATGATATTTGTATCCCACTGTAACGTTACTGTATAAAGAGCTAACATCTCCAAAATGTCAGGAGTAGTTAGTCATTACAAGAAGTGTTTGTGAACTAAAAATCAGGAATGTGGGATACTGTTTGTCCGTGATTTGGAGAGCCCAGCGCGTGCTCTGGACGCAGGGAAAACCAATTCTGCAGGGGAGACCTACCTTGGCACTTGTGCAGGTGAAGCCAAAGGGAAGATATGCTTCACCATATTTTCTAGTCTTTGGCTTGGAAGGAAGTTGGTTTGGAAACATACTTGGCGATGCTTCATCTCCTGCTTTGCGTTTGTGTGGAAGCCCCGTCAAAAATCTGTCCATTATGCTAGCAGTGTCTTCCTTTTTTTTCTTTTCATACTGCACCCCCCCCCTCCCCCCGCAATGGGGGGCGGGCCCCACACTTTGGGAACCTCTGCTCTAAGTGATGCTGTCTTGTGCAGTCCCAACATTGGGCTACTGCCCACAGCCTTATCAATCTCCCAGCTTTCCTGGATTAGGTTTAAATAAAACACCACAGTCCCACTTGACTTTTATAGCTGCCTTTCATCTTTTTTTCTTCCTCGTCTCTTTCCCCTCACCTTGATAGAAGCAAAAAATATATATAAAAGAATGGGCTATAATCTGCCTGCGAGGGTGAACAAAGGGACACGATTTTTATTTTCTATTTTTCTCTCTCTTTTTATTCATCAATTCTTTCTTCCTTGCTTTGGTCCTTACCTGTTTTTGTGCTTCGTTCCTTTCATTGTTTCTTGTTTTTTACCCTTTACTTACCCTTTTTACTCTGTCGTCTGTTCCTGTCTTCTCCGTCCTTGCAGCCTCAAGAGCTCTGCAGAGTCCAGGCTCTCTTTGATCTCTAGTCCAGAACACAGGATGAGAGTTATCCGCTGGCAACAACAAGAACATCCCATTAGGAGCCGGACAGAGCCTTGACAGACACTCTCTGTCACTGCTGCTGTGACTACTGCTGCTGCTGCTGCAGCGGCTCGGCTCGAAAAGCACACTGCCTGCTGCTACCGATGCTCCTTAGTAGCTCAGGGTGGGCATTACTGGCTCAGTACACTTGACGCACAAGCTCAAAGTGAGGTTCACTTGTTGAATCGAAAATTTTAAAATGCAGTCTTTTAATTATTTTTTGGGTTAGTCATGGATGTGACAGCCATTGGTGTTTGTGGCTTTGAAACTTTGACTGGGTCCCTGGTTCAAGGTGTCTTAGCAGAATTTGGAACTTTAAATTAGGCAAGTACTCCCCAGGATATTCTCTTGATCACGCAATTTCTCCCCAAGGTCCATTTAGATGACCTATTTTGCACTTTGGTGACTGTTTCAAAGATATTATTTAACATCTTTCAGCCAACAGTTCCATTTTACACGTGACACAGACAGAAATCGACCTCTGTGCCGATCTCTCTTTTGCCTGATTTAAGGCATTACATGTCATAATGTGCAGATCAGTCAGACAAGTCAAGTTTGAAATGATTTCAAATCTATATATGTCTACACCCCAAGGCCATCTCCTTCCACTGATATGATAAATCTAAAAATGAAGAGTGATAAGTAATGGATGTTGTATTGGTAGAGGGCAGCTTCCTTCTGATTGGATGTGAGATGTTTTGCAGCTTAAATATGATGCATAATTGGGAAGATGTGTTTGGCACAGGTCATAAGGATAGTGAGGCATGTTAGATGTGTATCATGCCGTGCAGCTGAAGCTGCCAGCTGAAACTAGCTCACAGACTTTACTCCATGTAGTGCAGTCTAATGAACAGCTCAGGCCAATACTGAACACGAATCTATTCTCTCTGTAGAAAGACATTTATTCAACACCAAAATGTAAATGTGGTGGAAGTAAAAGCTGGGTTTTAAAAGGAATTGGTGGGCCTAGTTAGCCCTCAATCAACCAAGCTATTTGGGTCCTTTATAACTTCATGATATTTTGTGCAGAAATCCTTTTTTCAAGTTTACTTTGTGTCTGTTGTAACTGTACTGCTTCCTTTATCTATCAAATATATTTTAAAATGTTCTAATGCGGCTAATTATTATTTCAAATTAGTTTTATGCAAAAAGAGACAAAATACACAAAATAATCTATTCAGATAAAGGTGTTGGTATTATATTGGTATACTGAAACGGTGTATATATTGACTCTCTGTTAAGTCTATAACTGGATTTAAAATTCTTCTCTTCCCATACAAGCCTTGAATAATCAGGTCCCATTATATTTTATTATGATGGGTCCCATCGTAACATATTATTCTGTAGTGCACTTTGCTCTCAGACTGCAGGCTTAATTGTGGTTCATACAGTTTCCAAATGTTGAGTTTCCTATCTGCCACCTCTCTTGTGGACCCAATTTCCAGTTTGGATTCAGAGTACAGACACTCTACTCTTAAGATTAGACTTAAAATGCTAGGACTGTGGCTGCTATGGGCACTGAGCATGCACCTCTTTTTACTCCCCAGCTGTTCATACGGTATACCACTGCTGCATGTCATTAAATTGTTTTTTTTTCTCCTTATGCTCTCCCTTTTCTTTTCTCCTAGCACCAACCTCCCAAAAGGTTAGTGCAGATAGCTGTGTCTCTCTGAGCCTCGTCCTAATGGAGGTTTCTTCCTGTTAAAAGGGAGTTTTTCCTCCCACTGTCACCTAGTAGTGCTCGTAGGAGATCATCTCATTGTTGGTGTTTTCGCTTTAAGATTGTAATAGATTTATTCCATTTCAAATCATCACACTTTTAAAACCATCCATTAGTCCTAACCCCAACCTAACCAAACGCTAAAGCCACACCTGCCACAGGCAAGCAGGGGCCAGGCGACTGGGATGATAGCCGGCAAAATGAAAGCTCCAAGAAATGTAACATATACAACCATAAAAGGAACCATAAAATCGCATGTGGTGATTTCCCACGATGATTTGAGATGGAATGACCCACGACTGTCTTTACTGTCTAGTAGTTCTGTCTTTATCTTGAAGCAAAAAGGACCTTGACGTGGCTGTTGTTGTGACTTGATGCTATACAAATAAGCTTGAAACTTAAACATGAACAAAAGTTGTATGTTTCTTCTTGCTAAGAATGAGGTATTCTTGAGTAAATTATGTATTACATTATGCAAGCACCATTTTAACACCAACTGGTGATCAGTAATATTTTGATCAACAACAAATTACACTGAATGCATCACAGTGTTTTTTTCCTCCTTTGTTACTTCTCTAATTCTATTTAAAACTAAATCTAGACAAACATCTTGTAGATGTGTAATAATTTAAATACTTTTTACAGAATCACTAAAAAAAACAACAGAAAAATGCAACAGGCAAAACCTTTTTCTTTCAGTGTTTCCCATTAGGGGTCGCCACAGTGGCTCACCTGCCTCCATCTCACCCTGTCCCTGAGCCTAGCATCCTCCTCTGTCACACTAACTCTCTACCTACCCTCCTTCACTACATCCACAAATTATCTTTGTGCCCATCCTGATGCAAACCTCCCCCATTTTTCTGTTTTTCCATCTGGCACTATTGCAACAGTTAAAAATATCACAACGGGACATTTAAATATACGGCTGAGGTCACAAATGACCCCTCTTGCTCACTTGAAGTTTAATAAAATGAAAGCCAAATCCATTATAAACCAGTATAAACATACAAATGATTATTTTTTTTGATTAATTTTTCCTACTTCACTGTATGAGACAACTGACCATCTTGGCAACAGAGAGTCAAGGTCACATTCACATATGTAAACTACCCGTTTAGTTGTTTTTATCCAGTCTTTGTTGACTGTTTTTCTTGAAACGCACTGAAAGATTGTCGCTCAACCTGGTAAAGCTCCCTTGTTATCTTAAACAGGCCAAGCATTCGTCTTGGTCTCTATTGTTTTGGCTTTGTGCACAAAATCAATGGAGCTCATTCATCACATGCTCATTGAAAATGAGCATATTTGTTTGAACATTTGTGAGGATTCGTCTGTGTAGTTTGAGGCAGAGGAGCAAGATTTATCAAAACTGCAGACAGTAGATGCTGCAGTCACGGTATTTGCTTGCAGAAAAAGTATGGTTCTGTCCTCATATCTTTCCAAGGCGTCTGACACGTACAAATCACAGACACATACACTTATGCGTGAGCAATTAATGCATGCATACCCCACATGCACTTGCAAAGTCATACGCGCAGACGCACACACAAGGAGAAATACTCGCTGTGGTTTCTGTTTCTGTCACAAACAGCCGGTGATGGATAGGCCTTTTCCATTTTAAACAGGGAGAAAACACATGCCCCCGGGGACCCTTGTGTGTGGAAGTACTTTGAAGTGTCCACATTTAATTCTTCTGTATGATAAATGAGAGGAGAACTGCAGTTGTAGCCTGTGAGGAAAAGCTCTGCTTGCTCAACAAGGGGAGCGGTAACAAATGTAGCGATAGCTGATAAGCTGACTGTGTCTCTTGCTTGTTGTTCTGCTCCCTGCAGACCCCCACAGCCAGATAACAAATCCATCCTATCAATCAAACCCATCAATGGCTGGCTGCAGATTAGAAACAGTGATTTTGGG
Source organism: Pundamilia nyererei (assembly GCF_000239375.1). NCBI lineage: Eukaryota > Metazoa > Chordata > Actinopteri > Cichliformes > Cichlidae > Pundamilia > Pundamilia nyererei. The sequence continues at coordinate 2,778,153 of NW_005187411.1, forward strand.
GCTGATTGGAGGCGAAATGCTGATTGCACCTCGCTCTCTCCGACTTGATTACACTCTGCCCGTGTGTTGTCAAGCTCGGCTGCTGAGCTGTAATCACTGGAAGCTAAAAGCAGACGCTGTGGCTCTGGTAGACAAGATGCAGGAACGGTCACACCGCTAGATTGTTTTAAATATCTGTACCTCACATGCAAGCGTACGTGTAGGTCTGGACTTTTATAACTCTAACGAAACCTTTGATCACATTTATTTTGTTCCACGACTCCTGTCACGGCCTCCTGAATCCCTCCAGCTTTTCTCCACTTTTCTGGCCTACTTCCATCGCAGTGGCAGAGGGTCCCGCACACCGAGCGGAGTCCTAATCCGAGCTTTATTTAGCTGCCTCACCTTTAAAACTGGAGCAGCTTCCGCACCGTTTTCTCAGCTTCTTCTAACATTACTGCTCTCAATCCCCTCCACTCCTCCATCAGCGTCACTCTGTTTACATTTTGTCATCCGCTGCAGTCGTACAGTGCCTGATATGTTTTGGCAGCTCGAGTGCAGCTTGCAGAGGCAGCAGTGTATGTTTTGTTCAACACAAACGGCATGAGCTGATTGAAATTGGTAAACACATCCACCGGAGGATATTACCAGCTTTCTGCTGGCAAGTTTGAAATGTATGTGGCAAATTAATTGGTTTACTTCCTTTCTCGTTTGGAGAGGAATAATTGTGATGGGCTCTCAGTGGGACTGCGAGAACAAGCCAAATTTATTCTTTGTTTCTTATGTAAACACACAAAAAAACTGTTGAAGCACAAACTTTGTAATGATTTTCACGATGACAGTTTGTGCAAATATGCCTGTTTTAGAAAAGCCTGCAGCATTTCTTTCCTCCCTTTTTTTGCTACATATTCAAATGACACATTGTGGAGATATTATCTGAATTTCAGGAGCGGGACCACTCCTCCTTCATGCCCCCTCCGGGCTCAGGCTATAAAAACCCCCCTTCTTCAATACCTGCTGTTCTCATTTTCATGCCCCACCCTGCCCCCCTTTTTTCTTTCCTCTCTTCTCCTGTCCTCTCCTCTCTTCCTTTCCTCCCTCTATTTCTCGTTAGTACATGGGGTTCTGCCTGGCCCGAGAGCCATCGCCAGTCCCCTTCAAGGCCTTCCCCAAACCGCAGCACTATTCACACTCCTCATCCCTCATCGCCCATCGTTACCAAGGATGTGGTCCCTGCTAGTGAAATGAGAGCTAAAACACTCATTTGAGTTTTCTCTCACCGTGCGATGAAGACTTTATCGGGAAAAATGGAAACGCTCCAACAGTTTGCAGCTTGTAACATCTACCGTGAATATTCGTCACCTTTAACAACAGTGTTAATAGAAACAGATTCTCAATGGAAACACTGTCTTACAGGGTCGCTCCTTCGGCTCGCCTGGCTAATGTTTGTTACACTAATAACAACCTCCTGCTTTTAATCCTCAACACCCCATTTAAGACGACTGCGTACCTAAATAAAGTTCTTTTCATCTCAGCATGTACTTGTATGCATGTTTTTATATGTGTGTGTGTGTGTGTGTGTGTGTGTGTGTGTGTGTGTGTGTGTGTGTGTGTGTGTGTGTG
>NW_005187411.1:2780433-2789816 GCF_000239375.1 Pundamilia nyererei
GACGTCAACATGTGTTAACAGTTTCACAGAGAACAGGAAGCTGGATGTACAAAAGTGCTTCAGTGGTATTTTAAGTTAGCAGCAACCTACAGTCAGGTGGGCACCAGCTGTTATTTCTCAGGATTTGTCTAACTCAGCAACCTCTACAGAAAAAAAACGTTTGCACACATCTGTTCAGGCACGATTTTCCTATGTGTATTGTTATCTTTGTTCTGTGTGTGGAAAAAAATTGAAAGCTGAATTCATGTTTTTTTATATATAAGATGAATCTCGAACTAAACATGCTGAGCATCTCTGGCCAACTATTGACGTTAGTATCGACTTTACAGTTTATGCATTTATAGCAGTAAGAGTGATTTTGCTATCCACACAGTATGTGTCATGTTGATGGTGAACTGACCTTTCCTACTTATTGACTTGTGTCATGGCGGATTCATCTGATCTTCATAAAAAAACCTCGGCCTCCACACTCGGGGGGGATTTAAACAATGACTGGGAAATGCTCCCCCTGAATAACAATTTAATCCAATGCTTTATGTACCTATTATTTGATAATCTAGGAAGCCAAACCCCTATGATGCGATAAAGGTCAAGGAATACCAGCTCTGTACCACTCTGGAGTTACAGAGAGATTAGCCTTAGTAATAATCCTAATTGTTGGAGAGCAGCAGACCTTCTTAGGTAGAGCAAGACGCTTTGAGTTGATTTCCATTGATAAAACAAACAAAATCATACAAAGATCATATTCTGTAATTAATAGATATTTAGTGGATGGACATGTTGAATGAATCGGTAAAACAGTTCTAAGTCACAAGATTTGTCTGGTTCTTTATTCCTTTTCTAAACTTCTTTATATTTTTATGAGCTGGTTTGATGTGTTAAAGCAGTGGCTGAAATTTTGGTCTAATAAAATGTTCTCAGTGCCTCCGCTCAGCACGGCATCTGCTAGCTTACTAGAGAAAACTCTGAATATACGTACTCTATTTTATGTATAATAATTACTATTATTTTGTTGGGTAAAAAAGGTGATTTTTTTTTTATTGTTATGTTATTAGTGTTAAATCATGTTTTAAAAGGAAAAAGTAAGTGGTGGAGAATTTCCAGAGCTTCTGGTTAAAGAAATATCAATGACAGGGAGCACTGATGTATTACTACAATCACATCGCATTAATGCCCGGAGTTAGTGTAACATTGTCATTATCCTGAGTTCTAGTGATTATTAATCGTCTGCAGTTTGATTCTTAGTTTGCCTATTGTGTTCTCAGGAATGATTTCCTGTGCCATTCAGTGGTGCATTATGGGTAGCCTCAGTCTCTCACTGAACCTGCTCCTGTGTTTAGCCAGCACGTCATAGAGTGGGTGGGAGGTGTCCTTATCTTAGATAAGGCCCACCTCTCCGACACCACTTTAAGGGAGTCCATGTCATGGTTCTGGGTCGGTGACCAGTGTATTTTAATGTTTTGGACTTTTTGTTTTTGGTTTCGTTCTCACGCTGTCTAGCTCCTTAGTCTTTTAGTATTTCTTGAGTTCTAGTTCTAGGTTTTGTTATGTGTTCCCCTGTGTTCTGTGTTTCCTGTTTTACTTTTTACTCTGTCGTCTGTTCCTGTCTTCTCCGTCCTTGCAGCCCCAAGAGCTCTGCAGAGTCCAGGCTCTCTTTGAACTCTAGTCCAGAACACAGGATGAGAGTTATCCGCTGGCAACAACAAGAACATCCCATTAGGAGCCGGACAGAGCCTTGACAGACACTCTCTGTCACTGCTGCTGTGACTGGGAGGCACAGCTGTCAATTAGAATCAGCTGTGCCTCCCTCCTCTTTTGCATTCCTCGTTCCCCTCCGTATGTATATATAGTGTGTGTTACCTATGCTCATTGTCGGTCCGTCTGTGTCACCTCCCTGTGTCACTCTGTGTCTCATCCTGGCGTCATCCTGTGTTTCGTCCCGTGAGCTTAGGGTTCATTTTCGTTTGCTAGTTTTTTCCCAGTCTAGGTTTGTCTTAGTTTTTGTCCTCGTCACCACCGTTGCTGTCTGTACTTCCACCACATGTCAATAAAGCTCCCTCATTGCATCTCAGCCTGTGCCAGGCTTTGGGTCCGTTATTCTTCACTCCACACAGCTTGCCCCGGCAAACCATGACAGTCCAGCTCCATCTCCACAACATTGCTGGTCTTGTGGATCAGTTTACTGAGTCTGTTGTCATCTGCGACCCACAACCTGCTGCTCCAGCATGCAACGGCATAGAGCAGGGGTGTCCAACTCCAGGCCTCAAGGGCCAGTGTCCTGCAGGTTTTAGATGTGTCCTTGATCCAACATAGCTGATTTAAATAGCTAAATTACCTCCTCAACATGTCTTGAAGTTCTCCAGAGGCCTGGTAATAAACGAATCATTTGATTCAGGTGTGTTGACCCAGGCGATATCTAAAACCTTGAGGCCTGGAGTTGGACACCCCTGCTCTATGCCGTTGCATGCTGGAGGATGACACTGGCCATTAGTTACGTCCTGTGTTATTTTGATAGACATGTGTCTGTGCTTTTGCTTCCCGTGTCTCATTATTCAGATTTAGTTCAGCTGTATGTAGTTCCCAGCTGTGTCCCCTTTGCCCTAATTACCTCTTGTGCATGTATTTCCTCAGCTTGCCTTAATTTCATGTTGTGTACCGAGTTCTGTTTCTGAACTTCCTGTGTTTTCCTGGCACTCCTGCACTGCATGACATGTGCATGTATTTTGTTTTGCTTTCAATAAAAGGTGGTTTCATCTGCCCAAGAGTTTGCATTTGGGATTGTTCACCACAAAAACGGACAAAATCTGACAAACACGGTATCCTGAGCCGTCCTCAGTATGCTTAGCAAGGTTTGTAAATATGTGATATGTGTTATATTGCTGCAAAAAGACACGGAGGATATCAAATTTATTCACAGCTTACTATGATCATAGCAACAAGACTTCTTAACAAAATACCAATCAGGAAATAAATGTTTCTGCACACACTCAGATACACTGAACTCTGCAACTAATTTAATTTCCTTTTTTAAATCTCATGTAAGAAAATTTCAGAAAATTTGCTCAGTCATGATGATGTGGCTGCAGACTGACTGTGCTGTAATCTGAGATCTACCAAAGAAGAATGCATGCATATAAAAATGAAACAGAATCTGACTTTATTTGTGCTTTTTCTCTTTTTTTTTAAAAATCTTTTCTATCTTTCCCCCAGTTTGTCATCTCTTTCATCATCATCATCTTTTTCTTTTCTCTTGCTAATCTGACCCTCCCCATCTGTCAACTTTGGCATCGGTACACTATCTGTTTATTAAAATGAATAAAAAAAGAAATTGACTAAGAAGAGGCATCTATAGAGAGTTCATAGAGCAAAGCAAGAGTGTTTGGCTCAACAGATCATGATCCTGCTTGCTGAAGCTGCCGAACAACACAGGTTATAGAAAAAAAAACCCTGAGCAACACACAATGTACAGTCAGTGTTTGGTTAGTTAATTACATGGTGGAGCCCAGACTACACTGTTGTGCTGTGTGTGGTTATTTTTAGTGCCGGTTGGTTCACACCTGCCTCCTGCATCCCTCATAACTTATAGCTCTTCTAGGGTGTATTTCTCTCCTGGGCCTATCTTTTAGATGCACGCACACTGTTTTTTTTTTCTGTCATGTGTGAGCTCTGTATTCTTTTTTGGTCTTGTGTAATACATTTACGGCAGAACTAATGGATGCTTGTTTGGCTACTCTGACTGTGCGGTGAATGACTCACAGTGTTAGCAGCTCCAATAGGAAACCTGTTCTCCTCTTAAAGCTGAAATAATTGACAGCACCTCATCTGCCAGCTCATCTAAATACAGCAACCTGTACTTGTGTTAACAGGAGGCAGAATCCAGGTCAAGTCATTATGGCATCATCAATTAAAATAGCATCACTGTCAAACAGCTGCAGTGCAGGCTGTTTCGTGCCTGTTCTATGAGGCAGGCTTCACTAAGACAGCAAGATAAGATGACAGTGTTTTTTTGTTTCCGCACAAAAGTTCAGTTACAGGTACAACACCAGTGCGTCACCAGGCCAGGATTTGATCAGCTACTTTAGTTTGATTAGATGTCTGCTGCTGCTCTTTTGGAAATGTAAGTTTACACACAGCAACTCCTGCCCCCTCCAAAACCTTGGACCCACAACCTAACAGTCGATGTAATGGGAAGTGTCAGCGTGTTGTTTGTTACATCAGATCACATGTGACATAGTCCACGGCACTTACCTCAGGTTCAAACCCCCCAAAACAACCCCCCGCCATTTTCCGTGTCACTTTCACACTCCCTCTATAGCCTCTATGTCCCCAGAGTGTGTACCAGAAATAATACTGCCACTGAAAAACGGCAGCTTATCATGTCTGTGCACACTCCCGGGCTTCATATGGAGTCGCACGTACATGTATTCACACACCTCACACCAAATGGCGTCCAGGTATTATGTATTTAAAGTGGCAACCTGCTGTTTTCTGTTCCTCCTGGTCTCCTGTGGCTGTCAGGGGCCTCTGATACCGCTGTTTAATGAGCAGAGGCTGGCCTGCTTCTGTTGTTGTCTGTCTGCCGTTGCAGCGCTGACCAGAGGAGACACGCAGGTCTGAGTCCCAGGGCTAATTGCTGCTGCTGGGCTGATAGTCTTTCTGTGCTCCACTCTCATTGACTCCCCAGACTCCGGAGGGATTCCCTCAGGCACCCAAAGACAAACAAACCTGGGCGGACAATCAATAGCGGATGGAAGAGTTAGCACTCAGCACAGTGTCTGATTAAGATTCCCCAGGAATGTATGTGTTTATGTGAAACAGTGCGAGCTTGCAGGAGTGTTTGCTGATTGTCCTCACTCTGCCGGTGCTAACTGGAATCTTCAGTCAGTCCCTAAGTGCTTGTTTATGTGATTTTGATTATGAGCATCAGAGTTCACAACAGCAGCAAATTAATGCTTCAGGTAATTATTCACGCAACATCGCAGGTTCACAATGTAGTCGTGTGAGAGCAGATAATGTGCTAACAGTGAAAAGTAAAACTGCGTGTGCCACTTTCTGTTAGCCCCAGGTATTACTTTGACTTTTTCCTCTCCTGTGTGTCATTTTTTTGTTTCTGCAAGTAAGAATTCATTTTAAAAAGTCGCATATTACGTTAAAGCATAATTTAAAGCTAGGGGGGAAAGATATCACATAGGTTTTCACATTTTGGTGTAGAGTTCACATCTTTTTACATTTAAACTAATTGCATTTTGTGGGTATTTTTTTCTATAGGCTGTAGTTTTGTATTATTCTTTTCCATTTACTCAAATTAGGGTGTTTTTCCTCCCTTTTTATGTTATTTAATTCCATAATAATAATTCAATTTATCTCATTTACAGCTGAATGAAATATCCTACTTTATGTCTAGCATTGTTTCTAATGTAGCAGTATTTAAATAATACATTGGGAAATTCACTGCCTGCTATGTCCAGTGTTAATAGTTAAGGATTTTAAAGTTGCTTCTACAAGGCCAAGTGTACTGGTTAAAAAGGGGTTTTGTGATAGTGTTTTATTGTGTCTGCTGTTTGTGTTATTTCTGTAGCCTCATCCAGAAAAGCTGCTTATGGCATGACGTGTCCCTGTGTACCACTGACTGCCACTGGCTAGTGAGCAGCACGGTGATGTAGTGTCATCTCGCCTCTCCTCACCCTCTCATCCCCTGTCCACCCCTGCTCTCTGGGCTCGTGTTTGCTTTTGTTCTTGTCTCCAGTCAGCCTGACTCACGGTGATCATCTTGACCAAGCGCGGGGAAAGGTCAAGGTTGCAAATTGCCTCAAAGCAATCAGCCTTGTCTCTCTCTGCGCTAACAGCGCAAGCTCTCCGTCTCTGTCGCCATCTTTGCCCTGTCTCCATCTTTAGTCTGTCCTCCTCCATCTCTGTGTTTACCCGGGGTGGGGGGGCAGTTAGCTGTGCGACAGGGAGGTTTGGCAGCTTGAGCGAGGTAAAGGCGGTCAGACCTGCTTTGAAGTCTCGGCTCTGACCGGCAGTGCGGCGACGGACTTAAAAGCACACAGTGTCACTGCCTGGGTGACATTTCAGCACAGAGCAGCGTGGCCCAGTAGGGTGCGCCTGTACACACCAATCATCAACAACATTAAAGCCACTGACAGATAAAGTGAATAACACAGAGCACATTGTCACAAGAATTCATGTGAACATGCACGTGGTCACTTAAAAATTATTTCAGTACTTTGGAGTTTTAGGAAGGTGACTTTATTGTAATTCTTATAGCCTTTTTTGCCTGTGCACTAAAGCATATATTGATACACACTTGGTACCTCGGTGCACATGCTGTGTGAGCCACGGCTAGATGTAAGATTTGCGTGCATTTCGTAACTCAAGGACAGCTTCCTTTGGATCACCTGTGCATTCGAGTTCATTGTGCCTGAGTGGCTCTAGCCCAATAGCTTCTCACACATGAAAGACTTCACTTTCACGTGTCACGCAATAGACACAAACACAGCTGAACAACATCAAAGTCTGCCAGCAGCCTGTAGCCGGACAAATGTCTTCATCTACCACCTGATTGTTTCTGCACGTCTCTCTGTCTGTCCTGTAAATGGTGTAAACAGGTGTTAACATGTCAGCCCCCACAGGACGCCACATGCTGTGGTGTCATGATCTTCTGAACAGCTGTCCCCTAGCAGTGTGTGCGTGTGTGTGTGAGAGTGTGTAAGTGAGTGTATGTGTTCACTGTGAGGGTTATAAATGAGGGCAAGAGGAGATTTAGCCCTAGTTTTGTGCAGAGCCAAGGACAAACAAAGAGAAAGGGCAAAGAATGAGAGGGGGCCTCACGGCTGTAAGCAACACATTCACCAGCTCACCGAATCCTGAAACTTAATCAGGACCTCTTTCACATTTAACACACACTACTCTTTTTTTTTTACGTTTGAGGGAGTAATCCAGAATATAACAATGCTGTGAGAAAGTATTTGTCCCCTTCCCGATTGCTTTTTTCCCCCATATTGATCACATTTAGCCCTGACAAGGATAAGCGGTTTTGGTCACACTTGCATGTTTCAGATCATCAAACAATTTCAAAGATTAGACGAAGATAAGACAAATAAATAAAAATACGTGTTAAATTATGATTCGTTTATCAAGTGAAAAAAATGTAAATCTTCCTGATCTTATGTGAAAACAATTTCACTAGCCACATGCAGGCCTGACTACTGTGAGACCTGTTGAACTGCTTAAATATAACCTGACAAAGGGAAGAAGACTAAAAGATCTCAAGGAGAAGCATCTAACCACCATCTAATGAAAGAGCTGAGAAACAAAATCATTGGCATGATCAGTCTGGAAAGGGTTTCAAAGCCATTTCTAAGGCTTTGGGATTCCAGTGAATTATGGTGACAGCCATTGTCCCCAAATAGAGAAAACTTGGACAGTGCTGAACCTTCCCAGGAGTGGCCAGCCTACCAAAATTATTCCAAGAGTGTATCAGCAACACATTCAGGAGGTGACAAAAGAACCCAGAACAACATCCAAAGACACGCAAGGCTCACTCGCCTCAATTAGGTCAGAGTTCACAATTCAGCAATAAGAAAGACACTAGGAATAAATGGCATCGTTGAGGTAGTTCCGTCGCAAGCAGGATGCAGCGTTTACAAATAAAATTCAACATTTGTCTCATCAGTCCAAAGAACATTGGTGTGATAGTGTGGGTCCACGACAACCTGCTATAACTGATGGATCCCTGAATTCTGCTCTGTACCAGAAAATCCTGAAGAACAATGTCCATCCGTCAGTTTGTGCCCTGAAGTTCAGGCACACTTATGCAGCAGCACAATGATTAAAAACACATTAGCAAGTCCATCTCTGAATGGCCATGAAACAAAACAAAATGAAGGTTTTGGAGTGGCTTATTTAAAGTCTTGACTTAAATTTGACTTAAATTTCAAAATCTGAGCTTTTACAATTATAACCTTCTGTTACACACCCAAAGCTTTAACGAGATAAGCTTAAGATTAAGTACTTTTATTAAGTTTAATAGTAAGATTAATAGGGAGCTAATGTTACCTGTGATATAAATGTGTGTTTCTGTCCTCAGGTGGACGTGGAGACACTGGACTACCACCACTACCTGCCACTGTTCTTTGATGGTTTAACTGAGACTGCTTTTCCGTATGAGCTCTTCGCCCGCCAGGGAATCCATGACATGCTGGACCGCGGAGGCCCCAAGATCCTGCCTGTCATCCCCCAGCTCATCATGCCCATCAGGAGTAAGTCTGGGAGGGTGCCCACACTCACGGTTTACCAACCACACAAAACAGAGCTCCTCTCTCACGTGACCCAGTGTGTCATGTCATTTTACCTTCGCTTCACTCTCTCGTTTTCTCAGGGAAATGTATAGTCACCTGGAGACAAATCCAAGTCAGTTACAGTGTTAGTAGAAGCGAGGAGCCGGATTTAACATGAAAATCACATCTTTAAAGCTAATTAGAAGGAGAGAGAAACCACAGATGAAGTTTTAAATATGTGTAACTTGACGGTTTTAATGATTACTTTTCAGGGCTAAAGTCTGCTTTGCAATCACACAGAGTTATTATCATGGCAATTTTCTGTGATGTTAAAATATAGCAGCCTTTCAATTAGCTTTGGCAGCAAAATGTCCTCATCATCTTCATCATCATTTACATTACTTTTCCAAACCTTTGTATATGTAAATATTATTATTATTTTAACACTGATAGACAGCAGAGTAATCATCTCAGACTTGAACTGCAGCCTTAATAAATATTTTTGCATGTCATTATTTCATTATTCACTATTTGGTGGCAGCCTCATTAGCTTATGATCTCTGACACTAAAAGGCATTCCTTTTACTGAACCCATGAACTGGCTAGGAAATTGTTCACTGAGGTTTCAGGAGGAGAGAGTCATTGTACTGCAAGGCCTCTGCTTCTACGTAAGCAGAGGTCTTTTTGCAATCACAGCCAATGTTGGCTTCACTATACGGGCATGGAGGCTATATCTGCCGTTACGCTGTGGGAAGCAGGCAGGAAAGGACCCAAAATGCAGGACTCTCGGAGACGGAACTGAACTCAAAATACAGCTTTATTGCTGGAATTACAGATTACAAAACTAAAACTGTAACAAGTAACAAGTAAAGTAAGGAATTACTATTGCAAAAAAGGTAATTCGATTACTGTTACTTTCCCTTTAGCACGCTGTGTTACTGCGTTACTAAAACTGATCCTTTTGCAAGAGTGTCTCATGACAATGACGTAAGCGACTGCGACGTTTGTGGCAACAGCTGTGTGCAGATCAAAAATGGATAATATAATGAGTGCGGGAGAGTTTAATTCTGTAAAAAGTGACAAAAACATTAGCGTCCGCTGTTC
>NW_005187411.1:2790300-2810032 GCF_000239375.1 Pundamilia nyererei
TGAAAATAAGTAATCAGTAAAGTAACAGGATTACTTTTTTTTCGGGAAGTAATCAGTAATCAGTTACTGATTACTTTTTTCAAGTAACTTGACCAACACTGCTGATGAGAAACTGAACATTTTGCACACAAGACAAGTGACTATCAGAATAAAACAGGAAGTGACAAGAGCACTGAGACTTGGACAAGGATATTTGAGCTTTACACTACAGGGGATAAAAAGACATGGAAGCAAGCAATAGCCAAACTAGAACATAAGAATCACATGACAGACATGACCTAAAGACAGAGAGTGAGAGAGCAAGGGACAAGAAAGAGAGAGACAGACATCACAGGGCGCTACAACAACACAGGAAACTAGACACAAGAGGACGGGGAACACAGAGAGGAATGATAACAGAAAACCTAAAGCCTAGATAACAAACTAAGGCTACAAACGGAGATCACAACTATAATAATGAAATACTAGGAACAGAATATTAAATAAACCTGAATCAAAAGTCAAAACACAAAAGCTGGGTCATAGACTGGGACCATGAAAATGAATTTCCAACCGTGAATATCTAACTTTCACATTTGAAAATCACTCAAATAAAGGGCCTGGTAACGTTATAGTTAGGAGTAAGGGGCAAGAGTTAGAGGGTTAAGGAATCTGACCTTAATAAAAATGGATTTCTCACTTTGGTTTTATAGATAATATATATTTATTATATTTACATACATATCTTTCTTAGACTTTTCTCAGACTTTGCTTTGGAGATTCGATGCAACAAAAATAGAACAACATGCTTTACCAGGAAAAGAATCACCTGTCTTGCAGTCTGCTGCTACAGCCGCTTCTAATATTATACAACCAGTCCTGATGTGGCGTCCTAATTTGGTTTCGCTGTCATACAGTTCCCATTATTGCATTAACCCTCAGGGTGAAGCGTCCTTGGTTTTTTTTCTGTTTTTCTATTTTTCATTTGCCGGAAGACGCTGGCTCTAAAAGTATGCCTGATAATCTGCAATGAATGTGATGACATGCTACATTTAACTCTGTCATCATGCTGTGCCTCCTTACCTTTCCAGGCTGACACGTTTACACGCGTGCGCACAGTCTCTGACACACACACACACACACACATACACACACATGTTTAAGGAGGGCCGAAAGGTTGTGCCTGAGGGCGAAGTGGTGTACGACTTCAAAAATAGACTTCGGAATTCATAGGGATGCGAACAGGAAAGGTTTCATGTGCAGCAAGAACAAGGAAGAACAAGGAAAGAAGAAGTTGGAGGAATGCAAAGTGTGGCTTTGTTGAAAGAATTTCAGCACATGCACAGGCACAAAGTCTCAAACACACACACACACACACAGAAACTCTTTTGTTTGGCGCCACTGCCAAGTGGAGTGTCAGTTTCAAAGTGGGAGCCTTTAAGTGGCGCCCAGTGAGCCTGCGGTAGTGTTCATGTCATGGGCAGTTGGCTGGGGGTGTGTACGTGTGTGTGCTTCTTGTTTATGTGTGGGTGTTGGATGTCTGTGGAGGCAGAGGGGCATGACGGCCAACACCAGGCAGGGCTGTTGGAGACACAGAGACACGGTGACAGACTGACCCTGGCAGAAAGTCGCACTGAGCACAAGCTGCTCGGTCTTAACTGTTTCACATCATACAGTGTAACAACTCCGAAGTGTTGTGTGTGCGTACACTTTACTGCTTTATAACAACCCAGATTCCCAAAAGTTGGGATGCTCTGTGGAATGTAAATAAAAGCAGAATGCAGTGATTTGCAAATTTCATAAAACAATATTTTATCAAATGATTATGTGAAAATCTACCATTTTAAGAAAAAGAGACAGGCATATGTTTTTCGATGTGTAGCATCTCCTTCTCATATAACAACAATAAATGAACTCAGGAGACCAGTAGGTGGACTTTTAGGAGAGCAGTGTTGTCCCAAATTTGGTCTGATGTAAGATTCTAGCTGGTCCGCTGACCTTGATCTCTGTTGTCATAGTTTTCTTTTTATAATGTGACAAACATTTCACTTGTGGGACAGTCTGGACTATAGGCTGGCCAGTTCAGCAACTTGTACTCTTCTACTACAAAGCCATGCTGTTATGATTAATGTGGTTTAGCATTGTCTTGCTGAAATATGCTAGCTCATTCCTGAAAAAGCCACCTGGGTATGAGCATGTTGCTGCTTTAAAACCTGTATTTAAAGCTCAGGATTGACGGTGGCTTTCAGATGTACAGGCTTGTTTTTCCATCTGAGATGCAGCTTTTGTGGCTTCTTCTTTGCATGATAGAACTTCAACTTACATTTTTGGGTGGCACAGAAAACTGTGATTTCAGGCAGTGATTTCCATGTTTCTAATGCAGTGCCACCTAAGGGCCTAAAGATCACAGGCATCTGGTGTTGAATGTCAAGCTCGCCCTTTGTGCACAGAGTTTTCTCCAGATTCTCTGAATCTTTTGATTGATTTTTTTTTTCTTGTTCAAATCCACCTCCTCGTGTTGAAGCTGGTGAAGATGGCCCTTCCTTTCCTATGCTGTGAGCTTGAGGGTTACTCCAACCAAAACCTGCAGCTGGTGGAGAATTGGTTCATGAACTGCCACTACACTAAGCAGAGCAAGGACTACCAGCTGCAGTTCAACCCTGCTCAGCTGGAGTTTGTTGATAAATGAGATAACCAGTCAGTGCTTCAAAGTTTTTTGTCAATAAGTATTTATATTAATAATTAATTTAAGCACTGGTTTGCCTTCTTTTGCTTGCACAAGTGTGTTTGCAACCTCCTCTACCACCACAGATAGATTGTAAGTCTTTATACAGGCACGTGAAAGCAAAATGTCTATTTGGCCCTCTGTAATGAAGCACTCACTTTACACACAACTAATCATTATACACAGTGGTACTTGGCTACTCAGTAACCCAGACAGCATTTTATAAGTTCAAACCGCTCAGCAGTTTTGGCCATTTGCCTTCTGGAGGCCAGACCAAAGGTGACGGTTATGCCCCTAATGAAAACACACACTTCGCCCTGATAATGGAATTCTAAATGTCTTGCTCCTTATTAACTTTTTCGTTTATTAAAAATCTGTCCCGTTTTGCCATCCACAAGGCAAAACCGCCAGTCCGTGTCTCTGTTGCAGATTAATTACTTTTCTATGGCGTTGGAAAGAAGGAGGGATGGCAGAAAGAGGAAGAAAGTAAAAAGCCATCCACAGTTTAAAATGGCAAGATATATATTTTTCTCCTCTGACGTTAATACATCTTCAATGTGGCTGGCAGACTCTTATCTGCAGAGCGACTGAGCCACATCAGGCCCTGGTGAATTTTGATGATGACTGCAGGTTACCCAATGAGAATACACAATGAGGAAGGCTCTGGCTGACATTATACTCTGAGGCCCCGTCCTCAGTGACTTAAAGACTGAACTCTTTCCTACTGTACACCATGCTCCCTTTTGCTTGCTTTAGAAAGAAAACCTTACTGTGGGAAAAGAGGCGAGAGCATTTAATATATTTTTGTGGCGTTGACGCATTTCAGAAGGCTTTTTTTTTACCGGTGTGTGTTTGAAATGACAAATGGTTTGCTATGAAACATCAATTTGTGTAAGTAAAGTCGTAAAAAATGGTTTTGTTCAGCCAAACAGATCCAAGGTGACTCAGGAGACAAGGCAGAATGTTTTTGAAACGCCGTTGTTTTGGGCTTTCTCTGGCGTCCTTAAACAAGGAGGAAGATTCTGAGCCATGCCTGCGTGCAGTTGATTGGCAGAGCATTTGTTCGGCTTTGAACTAAAATGAGACTTTCATTACAAGGAGATCCTCAGTTACGCCTCTGCACGAGAACATCTTCATCTGATCTCAGAAGTGTATTTATACCCCGAGCGAGAACAATTCACTGCTAAACTCTCCGAGGTGTCGCCCCTGCCTCTGACATTTCACAGGAAGCGGAATACGGGGTCAGCGTTGTTTTATTTCCACGCTGAATACGAAACAGGCCTTAGCATGAATAGATGATTATTCAGATTTGTCCCAACACAGGTTTTAAACCAGCATTAATATATCAGGCCCTCGGCTGCCTTCCACTCTGGCTCTTTTAATTTTTTTTTCCTTTCTCTTTTTCCTTTTTTTTTCTTTTTTGCAGTGAGGCAAGAGTGCTGATGAATAATTGAACAGTCCCGCGGTCCAAATGTCACAGCAGGGAAAATTGTTTGCGCTGGCTGGTAATTAGAATTTCATTGTTTGTTATGTAGGTTTGAAATTCCTGTCATTCCACATTCCACCTTATCTCGGTGATGGCAGATATCACTGCGCTTGTCTATCCGGGGGAGACACTAAGGCAACGATGGAGAGATGGCGTGAAGCACAATACATTTGCTCATTCAGCACACACTCATTCACTCACTCACTCACTCACACACTCGCACATTGTCGCCGACACAGATAAAGTCACGCTCCTTCTCATTCTCCTGCTCTCAGATGGACACAAAGCAGTGGCCCTGGTTCACATAGTCTTTTCTGAATGCCGTATGCAATATTCCTTGAACCTTTGAGCCTCATGTTGTTTATGTGACTCTTCTAACATTGCGTAACTTGGTTCGTGTTTTGTTACTGCCACATTCAGCACTGCCTGTGCTCGTGACTGAGGCTGACATTTTTGTCCCATTGCTTGTAAAATGCTTGCACTGGAATGTGCACTCATGTACGCGCACACGTACGGATACGCTTGTGTGTGTGATGTGTGAGTGGTGTATGAGAGTGTGGCTCCGTGTGCTCGGGACTGCTCCATGTTTGCATATTAGCTGTTTTAACACTTGCACTGAGTGATGCAGTACGCTGTTCTCTTTGCTGCTCACACACAATCTTTTAGGGCTGGTGCCCTTTTCCTCTTTCTCGATTAGTCTTTTGTGAGTTCGAATAAGGTGCTGCAGCTAGGTATGGGTAAATTACTATTTTTACTAATGACTTGAAATATATACTGATTCTAATGTACAAAAGACTTAAATAGCAGTCAGAAAAACAGAGATCCATGAATGAATGACTAGAGATTGATGGAAGAATTCTGTCATGGTAGAGATCGCAAATGTCCCTCCAATTCCTCTGAAAGACAAAGGGTTTAACTTGGCTGCACACAAACATGTAATCCCACTGGTTGGGTTAGTTACTGTTACAGGTTAGTTAGAGGCAGGTAGAACCACTTTCAGGCTCCATTCATTTAGACAGGGACTCACAGTAGCAGTTTCTGGAAGTTAATTAGTCATTATTCTCACTTCTGGAAGCCTTTGAGCTACATGCAGGGCTATTCATATAGTGTTGCTATCAATTTTGTTACAATCAATTTTGTACTCATCTTGAAGCATACACTGTAAAAAAAATATTGTAATATAAAAGTATTTTACAGTTTTGTACTGTTTTTCTAGAATATCATTAAATTTACATAAATAGACTGTGATTTTACATTTCAAATGTAAAATAGCATAAAATCACTGTAAATGTAATAAAACATAATTTTCTTGTTTTTTAAATATATTTGTCTGTACATATGCATATTTAGATTGTTAAAATACATTCACAAATGTATCATAATTTCACAAATATCTGTCCATTATTTGAAAGATTGAACTGTTAAATTCAAATGTAATGCTATGGAAAAATATATAAAATGATTCTTATAAACTTTTTTTACATCAAATAATGTTATTTAGGGCGATCGTGGCTCAAGAGTTGGCATTTCGTCTCGTAATCAGAAGGTTGCCGGTTCGAGCCCCAGCTCGGACAGTCTCGGTCGTTGTGTCCTTGGGCAAGACATTTCATCTACCACCTACTGGTGAGGCCAGAGGGGCCTTTGGCGCGTATTGGCAGCCTCGCTTCTGTCAGTCTGCCCCAGGGCAGCTGTGGCTACAACTGTAGCTTGCCTCCACCAGTGTGTGAATGTGAGAGTGAATGAATAGTGGAATTGTAAAGCACTTTGAGGGTCTCGAAAAGCGCTATATAAATGCAATCCATTATTATTATTTAAACCAACTGTTAACTGTATATTTCTGTACATTTAAGTATTATTATTCATATTGCCGCATTCATTGACCTTGTTTATAGGTAATTTCATTGTTTAATGAAATTACCTATAAACCTCTGTCAGTGCGCCCCAGGGTGGCTGTGGCTACAATGTAGCTTGCCATCACCAGTGTGTGAATGGGTGGATGACTGGATGTGTAAAGCTTTGGGGTCCTTAGGGACTAGTAAAGCGCTATACAAATACAGGCCATTTACCATTTATTTACCATTTTAATCACATTCAAATGTTCCTAATTTAATGTTTAAAAGCACTTGAAAAAGGCAAAATCCTATGTAAAATTTGGGCTACAAACTGTATTGTCATTACTGAAAATAACCGTATTTTATTTAGTTAGTTATTTAGTTATTTTCTGTTATTTTATAGTATTATTTTGGCGCCCCAGCTGCCGGAACATTACTGTGTTTTTAGGATATTTTTTTTACAGTGTACAGTATATACACACGTGCTGCCGGTAGAAATTGTGTTCATGAGTTTGTGCTAAAAATACAAAACTCAGAGCTGCTTGTGTTTATGATAATCTGTAGACTTTATCACGAAGGACAGCCTAAATAACTCCTCCACAAATATGCAGTGCTGTTTCAACACTGTCCAATCAGTGTGTGTGTGTGTGTGTGTGTGTGTGTGTGTGTGTGTGTGTGTGTGTGTGTGTGTGTGTGTGTGTGCAAACCACTGATATGGGGGTAATAATCCAGAAACCTTTTTTATTTCGTTAGGTTTTGTGACTCGAGGGCAGTGAAAAGAAATTTCACCTTTATTTTTTATTTAAAACTTATTTTTAGCAAACTTTTTCTTTTGGTGTGAAGCACTGTGCCACTCATTTTGTCATTTAGCCATGTTTCTGATGATCTTTATAAACAGGTTCAACATTTCAATAGAATTTTTGGAACCCCCAGCTTTCATGTTGTCTAAGTGCTAAGGAACATTCACATGTGGGTTTGCAGGTAAGCGGTCCATGTTGACAGGAAGAGAGGGATGCCATTTATTACAGTAGTTTTGTAAGGATTGTCTATTACCTAGTTTTTAAAAAAAAATTTAAATAGCATTTTTTCACTAAAAATAAGCAGTTGATGGATTCCCAGAACGGCTTTCTGGCTTCTGGTGAATGTCAAGTATTTCCTGCCTTTTAGTTCTGTTTTTAACCTCTACCACCCGCGACAGGGAATGGTAGAGACCTGCTGTTAAAGAAAACTGCTACAACCAGTCCACACTGAACAGATAATCAAGCTGAAATTCTGAAAAGATCTCCAAAGCAAAGTCGATTCAGAGTCAGTCATTAAGTTGTGGCCTTTGTTCCCTGTAACAGAAACAAAAATCTCTTTAGTTGCAACATCAACAGTTTATGAAGAGTAGGAACCAGATACCTCCAGTTGGCCAAGATGACGAAAGAGCTTTCCTGTGAATTTGTGTCACCTCACGTTAAACAAACAATTTATTGTCTTTGAATGTTGTCATCATCAACATGACTGAAAGGCAAACCTGTTTGATTCCTATCTTGACTGACTTGCCTGTCGACTGACATTTGTTCTGTGGCATTTAATATTACGACAGCTTTACTAACCAAAGTCAGTAGCATAACCACGAAGCAAAACCTGTGGCTACGGTTTCTCTAAATTAGCGTGGAGCAGTTGATATCCTCATTCATTGCATCTTTAAAGTCAAATGGCTGGCTTTAATACTTCTGCCGTGTCCTAGTATCTTTTACCAGATTGAAACTGTATAATAGCGGCATTTCTCTGCTATTCCTATTTTCCTCACCATCAACCACAGGCTCTCAGTGTTTTTGCACTCCGTAGCTGATTTCTTTGTTTTTGACTATTTCTTTTAAAAGGTTTTTCTTTTTTTCATGCCTTTCATATTTGTTTTTCTAAGTGCTTACAAGCAGAATAGTCAGTGTGATGGTATTGCAAACCCCTTTTTGTGAAAGTAGGCGTCAAATGACAGTTTAAGGTTTCATGAAGAGACCTAACTTTTTTTGGTGGGGATATACTGTTTTAGACTGCACAAAGGGAATTACCAGTGCTCATTCAAAGGGCCACATAAAATCCAAAGCAGCCGAAATAAAACAACAAGTATGAATATGCCAGTCTTAGAGGCTAATAACAAGTTATTTTCTAGCCCTTTCCATTCTGTCTTTCATCTATCTTAATCTCTGATTTGACATTTGTCTTATGTTGTTTTCTCCCCCTTTTTTTCCTCTCCATATTTGTCTCTCTGGATCACGAGCTCTCCATTTCTCCCACCATCATTCTCTTTTGTTCTCTCTATCGGTGGGAGATGGAGTTAAGTGCAGCTGTAGGCCAAATAGCCCAGTGATTGGCTCTCACTTACTCCTGCCTCCCCAGTGCATTTGAAATCACTGATTGCAGACAAGCTAGTCTAAATCAAAGCTCTGCTTTAAGGAAAATTCTTTCAAGGAAAAGGGAGTCTGCTAAACCCATTCCCAACGCAGATCATCGCCTTCACTTACATGAAGAAACAATGTGTAAATTGACTGTATTTAACTGATATTGCTAACTGATATCAAATTATGTTGCTGCCCTCCAGATGCCCTGAACACAAGGAACCATCAGGTGATGTGCACCACTATGAAAGTCCTGCAGCACCTGGTGATGTCTGCAGACAAGGTGGGAGAAGCTCTGGTGCCCTACTTCAGGCAGATCCTCACCGTTTTTAACCTCTTCAAGAACAAGAGAAGTGAGTTTCAGGCACCAAGCTCTGGAGTGTTTCAAGGACAGATGATGTGGGAGGTGTTTGTCTTTTGGAGCAGATCTTGTGTAAGCTTGTTCTAATATTGGCATGACAGCAGAGCAGCAGTCAGGGGGGGAGGGGCATGAACCAGGTGATTTGACAGCCCTGAGAAATGCCACGTAGAGGTTAAGTGTCTCTTTTTATTTGAGTCCAACTAAAAAGGGATTCTGTTTTCTGCATTTTCTTTGCTGTAGACTCAAAGCTTCTGCCCTCGAGTCCTTTTTACTTTTCCTCCTTCCACTTAAGCATCCACTTGACAGAGAAGCTCAATTTTGTCTTTTCTGCTGTCAGTCAGGCGGCATTGTGCAGTGCTGTTGAGGAGGAGACTTTGTCCTTGCTCTCACTGAAAGGCTGCACCTGGGTGACACCAGGACCTGGGGAGATTGGCATCAGATAGGCAGGGCTCTTTGTGTGGCTGTGTCAAAGCACTTAGGATGGTGTGACATGATGTGGACCCATTGAAGGCTTAAAGGCACAACCAGCCCCAAACACCACAGCAGGGTGTGGAGACTGACATTGTGAATCAATCATCTAAACACAAGCTTTAACGGGAGAAAACACAAGGCTTTAGTCTCTTAATCAATATCCAATTTGAATCTGTTGTCTCTTTAATTCGCTTACATTTATCTGTTTGTTGAGATAGTGAGAAAAGACAAAGGAGGGAACAGGAAAGCCCGCCTTATTAGCGCACGGCCTTATGCAAATCTCCTCCGTAAATTAGCTGTCAAATCAATCCCCTAAACCGTTTTGAAGCGCGAGTTTCTCCGCCACACCAAAAGCTCCGGAGTCAGCCGGTGAACCTCACCATGCCTGGTAGTTACCGTGGCGCCCTGTCCACCTGCCTCGACTGCTCCTCTGTCCTCCTCTGGCAGGCATCGATTAAATCCGAGCCAACCTCTCACCTGGCAGGCGTCTCTGCTATCCACCTCTTGAGACCAGCCTCTGCCACAGAGAGGTCCATACAGCTGCCAAAGCACAGGGCCCAATCTGCTAAACAAGGACAGAGCTTCCTCTTCAGTAGTTTATAGGCATCCGGCAGAGTTTCTCTCCTGTAAAGTTTGACGAGAGTTGAGGCTGAAAATGTTACCAAAGTAAAGTATGTCGGTGCAAGCGAGCGTCTACATACTGTAAGTTCATAGATAGCTGGATAATTTCCTTGTGTTTTCCCCCCCGATCACCGTCTGAAGCCTTAGATGAGCTGTCACAATTCATGTTCTGTTCTACCCACTCCCCTCTAACAGAGAAAGATATAACTTCAAATACAGAGAATAGATGCTTCCCTTTTGGGAGGGGGGAACAAACACTGTGTGAACTAGAACTAGAGTTCTTTCTGCCTAATCTACAAACATTTCAGGGTTGTTGTTCTCTCACAGTCTTTCTCTGTGTGCCTTTGCCTTTGTTTCTCTCTTCTGTTTTATGGCTTGTTTATATCAATATCAAAGCTTTCATTGAAGTCCATCTATTATCTAATATTACTTATATACACCTCCAGGTCCATCCCACACTCAGTCGGCTGTCTCAGCGCCTCAGACCGAGCCTCTAGCAGACAGGCACGATCATTGTGTTAATACAGTAGAAGACACAGAAGGCCGGCTAGTTGTGTGTGGTAACTCCCACACTGTAACTCACAGAGCTTGCATGGCATCCCTCTTATCTCCTGCGCCACAACGGGACCACTGTCCATTTCATGCCAAATGTGTGTGTCTGTGTCCACATTTGTGTACGTCTGTCATGAATAGATCTGTTGTATCCCATATGCAGCTGTTGCCTTCAGTGCTTTCTGTCTCTCCCTGCTCACTGTTGTCTGTCTGCCAGCCTTGGGCACACAATGCTTTACTACACATCTATGACATGCCCCACATATACTTGCACATATACCATTGCACGCCGGTCCAGATGAGGCTACACAACCTGACTCTGTTTCTGTCTGCCCAGTTGTTCGAGCTCCGAATCAATAGGCTGACAGCCACTGCTGCAGGGTCAGGGCCACAGTTAGATATCACCGACATCTCATCGCGGGACAGATCCCTTAGGCTGTGTTCCCACGCTTCCGCTGTGTCGCTCCCACTCTGAGACAGGGTTGTGACCTGTTAAATTGGTCTGTATACAGCCCTTATCTGAGCCATTTTTCCAAGGTCAGAGACGGAACTTAACAGCCATCTCCAGAATGGACCCTCGGGTGTCCTTTCACTCAGACAGAGCGCTGGCCCTCTGACCAGAAGAACAGCGTTACAACCCACCAACCCACATGTTCAGTCTTTTTGGGGTTCAGGCCTCTGTCATTGTTCAAAGTGAGAAAAAATATGCCTGTTTAACTCCGGGCTGCTGGCTGCCATTCTTCCCACTGTCACAGTAATGCGTCATTTTGAAGTGCACAATAATGAGCAATCACATAGTATCACCATCCTTGATGTACCCTTTTGTCTCCTGAATCAACGCTCTCAGCTTTTGTTTGCTTTGTGTCTTTTGTTTATCAACTGTTCTTTGTGTATTTGTCTACGTGTGCATGTGTGTGTACACGTGTGTGTTTTAGAGACAATGTTGAGGACAGTGTAGGAATTTCTCCAATACGATTTGCATGGCTCTCTTGTTTTCTTGATGTGATGAATCTTATCCCTAATGAAATGCAACAATGTTCCTTAAGAAGGAGAGATGTGCTCCGTCATCCAGCAAATTCCTCTTCTGAGCTCAAAGGATGGGAACTCATCTGCCGTACTGTACATCATATCAGGAAGGGACTCTGCAGCGGAGTAAACAACATCGAAAATATATTGCGGGGTTGTGAATGAAGATGAAATGTATGCCAGTACTGATTTTATTTAGTAGATTAGATGTTGGCTAGATCAGTGAATACAGATTCTTTATTACTAAATTCCACTTTTTCACAGTCGGTTATGTTACCTTATGATAAATAGGACCTGGTGAGCTGAGCAGATGTAAAGAAAACTATGAACACTAACTCGAGTTTAAATTTTTAAAAAGTCCTGCATACATGGTGTCTTTTCGACACAAATCACTTCTAGTGGGACCCAAAAATGGTCACTTCAGTGCTCGAAGCATAGCTGGGACGTTAAAACAATTCAACAGACTGGTTATTTAAATAATCACCCCACAGTATACTCCCTAAACATTTCTGCTGTTAAGTTGTGCATTTATAATTCAATTAAAATTAACATCGGTTTTCAGTTTACAGTAGCAGCCATCTCAAAGCACTTCTGATGATCCCCTATGAGCGAGCACTGGGGAGCAGTGGGAAGGAAGAACTCTGTTTTGGCAGGAAGACAAAGCCAGGTGCAGGGAGGAGCAGCCCTCTGTTATAACCGGTTGGTTATTAAGGGAAAAGATACAACTTAAAATAAGGACAAACTAAGAAGGACTGGCGAGAGCGAAGGATTTCAAACTGTGAGTTTATTGGGGATGGCTTATTTTCACAGCAAGCCTCAAGTGGCTATTTAAGTTGCATTTTTTGGACTTTCATATTTGCTTCATTTTTCAGCCCCAGATGTTGGTGCTTGGCTTCAGATGAAGTCTTCAAGTTCAGTTTTTTGTTCTTCTCTATCCATCCAACTCCTTTAATAGAGACAAAAGTGGATTTAACAGGGTGCTCCACATCAGTGGCAAGCATCTTGGTTGTGTGTTTATCGAAATTGCTCAATCATATAGCTTTTATATGCAGCTGTCGTATTAAAGCTGTTGTGTTTGGTGTAGCGGAGACTAAGCATTTAGAAATCTGTACGACCAGGAGGAGGGCCTGGCGTGCTCTGCCACAGCGAATGAAACATGAGCTCGCAGATTCGTCTGGTTCCCAGGGTAGCATTGTTGTTGTTGCCCTGATAATTTTCTTCGCTTATCTGTAAGGTGTAGGTCCTTAAACACCTATTCATCACTGACAAGCGCACTCTCGCTGTCTCTCTCTCTCTCTCTTACACACACACACACCCACAGAAACACAGTTATTCACACTTATTGCTCACACACCAGTGATCTGGTTCATTTAGCCTCTTTTATCTTTCTGCTAGGAATGTGGCCAGCTATGATAGGGTCTCGCCCACATGCATTGCTGAGCCTACACACACAGACACACACACACAGACACACACACACACACTCTACAAGTTGTGATAGTGGCTCTCTGTCTTCTGTGTCTGGACAACTGGTGAGGTTTTTGTGTTGGTGACAGATGCAGCACTGTGGCTGTATCTTATCTCATGACCGCGCTCTATCTGAGTATCACATGACGTGGTCACAGGCACACTCACAGGTCACGTTGGGCCTTTTTTATTTATACGGCGGCTCAGTTACAGCCGATGTTTGGAATTGAATGGAAATAAACACGGGTAGGTGGTTCACCAGACAACCGCCACCCCCACCCCCTCCATCACACCCTGATACAAGGACATGGAGAGTCATGAGGAAGGAGACCTATTCCACTGTGTTCAACTATGATACTAAGAGAAAAGGCCATCTTGAGCAGAAACACAAGGAAATTAAATCCTTTTTTTTTTCCTCGGCTCATTTTAATAAGACAGAAGGCCAAGCGTATGCCTGTGTACTCAACCACCTGTGCTCCTGTCCACAATACAACATAATACTCCCATTTACTGCCACACCACTGCACTGTGGCGTGTATGATGTTGAAGCTAATTCCTGGGGATTCCCAGTCACAAACATTTGCTTTATTTAATGACCTTTTCCAGCTGCTGTTGTGAAAAATTAATTCACTGCCACGCTTTCGTTGTGTACATAACAACGCTATGGAGGAGCCGCGCTCGCACAAACACACAAAAACACGCACATAAGCCTATGCCCCCACTATAATCCATCATCTTCCACAGGCACGGAGAGCTCCTTTTCCCCCAGTGGACATCAGAACACACACCTCATCTTCAGCTCCTCTTTCCACATAGCCCCCCTCCAACTGGAGATATCTATCAAACCATCACATCCTGCCGAAACCCCTCCGCCATTACAATACGAGATGAATGGGAGAAACAGAGAGCCAAAAGAGAAATGGAAGAAGATATAGCATGAGTGAGCAAGAGATGAAATCCAGGTATACCGAGTTGCCTGTCCTTACCTGCTGCATTGTTAGCATGCTTCACAGCACATAATGACTTTTTTTTCTTTCTCTCCTAAAGCTTAAGAAAAGACACAAAGTTGAGGAAAATAGTAGAAATATAGTTTTATATTAATGCCGCCCACTCCCCCCATTCCCCTCCCGCCTACCTCTTTCTATCTCCCTCCACTCCAATACTCCTTGCGCCTGCGGATATGCCCACCTGTCTCTGTTAATTTCTATTGTCAGCAGGTCTGAGGCGGAGCAGCCAATCAGTTGCGAGCGTCAGCCCTTGGGCCTGCAGTCACTCCGCGGCTCCAATTTAAAGGTCAGCTGATAAGCAGCCAGATTCATGCATAATCTGGGCTGCTCCGCAGTCAGACAGGCAGACTGCTCAATGAGCATGCACACACACACATATCCACACCCAGCATACACAACTCATTCTCTTGGTCTGATCGACCCTCAGAAAACGAAGAAGAAGACGTATTTCACGTGCCCTTTTCTCGCCGGAATAAATGCCTGCCTCTATTGTTCCATCAAGCCACATAATGTACTTTTACTAATTGTTTGAGAGGAGCGTCTCAGAAAGAGCCCGGCTTTATGTTTGTTGATTTGTTCATCATTTGGTACATAGTGCCTTTCTTGCAATGTGAAGCACTTAGGGGAATTGCGGGATCTTTAACAAAGCACCAAAGCTGGCAGTGCGCTTAAAATGAAATAGAATTTGGTTATTTAGACCAAAATACTAAATTTTGCTCTACACGGGCCTGATATCCACTTACGAGGACATTATACTGCTACTGTTCTATCAAAATTTTAAATGAATATTCTCATATGTGACTCTTATTTTTCTTAAAAACAAAAAAAAGGTAAAAAAAAAAATCTGGTAATTCTTTGTTTTTACATTCATTGGGCCCCAATATGCCCAAATATCAAAGAGAAATTAAAAATGCATGCTGTGGAAGAGTTCGCATCTTAGGAGGTTAAGACTAATGTGTGACCCACCTGCCACTAGGACACAAACTTCAAATTTAGTCAGAGCAATGAGTAATGAATAATATTACAAACTACCACCAGGGGAACCTGGCCTACACCCTGGGAATCACTGCAACAGAAGATGCAGAAAATGTTTTTAAGCTGATGGATGAAGTAGAATGGGTGTTTTTCATTATAGAAATACATCCACAGTAATTCCCTTCCCTGTGGTTCCTTGGAGTAGCTAGTTCAGCAATCTTCACTAAAATTTAAATCTTGGATATTTATTGGACAAGAATTTAGGCTCCAGATCAGTCTTCTAAAAGCTGAATGTTTAGCTTTTAGACAGCTAAGATCGGGTTACTGAACACAGTAACTTCTGCTTTGTAGATGAATGTGTAGGTACCGTATCCTTAGTGATGAAACATAAGTCTTCACTTTCAGTGGAGCTGCTCCTTTCATTCCCTCTAAATCCAAGAAGCACCCAATTACTTAATTGGATGAGTTATGAGGGTCCTTTCCTCACCCGATTCCCTCCCATCTCAATGAGATTAACACACTCTGTAATTAATGAATTTGGGGCACTTTGAAACGATTTGCAGGATTGTCCTGGCTCCGGGGGCCTGACATGTGTAACACAATTATCGAGTTGTCGAAACCAGACAAAAGAGTGAGATGAATAGGCCAGCATTAGCTGTGTTTGCTAAAAACAGGTGATCGTTCCAGTCACAGCCTGGATTAGATTCGTGGGCCACTTTGTTGTCATTCAGATTAGAGTGCATGTGTGACGATGGCTCCCGTGTATTCATACGTATGAATCCGCGTCCTCGCATGAGAATTTTTTGGGCTTCCTAACTTGGTAGTGGCAAGCAGAGAGCTCTCCTCCAGCTTCTTCCCACATCATCGTGTTTGACATCTCCGCGGGCAGGCAGCGACAGAGTGCTGGTGTGTGTGCAGACATTTGTCCGGCCCGCTTTGGATCAGCGTTCGCACCCTGCGTCAGGTTGGCTGTCGGCTTTCATAAGCGCACCTCCACGAATGGGTCCGCCGCTTGAACACGGAGAGAGAGAAAAAAGCACAGTTTTGCAAAATAAATAACAAATGGCATTTCTACAGGCTTCTGATTTTGTTGTCTCCGGCAAGGACACTCATAATAAACAATGA
Source organism: Pundamilia nyererei (assembly GCF_000239375.1). NCBI lineage: Eukaryota > Metazoa > Chordata > Actinopteri > Cichliformes > Cichlidae > Pundamilia > Pundamilia nyererei. Next base: position 2,806,309 of record NW_005187411.1, read on the forward strand.
ATAAAATAGATTTTATCACCTCTGTCTGGATTCGTGTGATACACCCGCATTTCAAACAGGTCACTGTTTGCAAAGCAGTTGAGATTTTCAGGCGTCCCCGCTGTGGCAGTCATATTACATCTGCGACTGTCATTTTTTGTCACCTCTGTCTTCTTTCACACAGAAGTTCCACTTTAATGCGGCCAGGAAAACCACTCGGTCACCCATAGTCATTCTCACTGAACCAAACAAAGCCAGCGTAATGCTGCCACAGTGTGCCCCCCCCAACCCTACCCCTTTAGAGACCCACACCCCATTACTGCCCCTTCTGGGCATATTTCACTGACAGATATACCCCATTATCTCATCATATGCCAGCCAGTCTCTGCACTGTCTCTAACTGATGTGTTTGAACAATAGGCAAGCAACCACACCCCACATATTTTGCTCATACAGTCAATAACATAGCTTTTTTTTGTCATGTTTCTATCATACAAGAGCGGTATGAACACTGGAATTTTATTTACTTATACTAGGTTCTATTTTATTCTGTTGTTTTTTAGTTTGTTTTTTCCTGTTGTCAGTCTGTCTGATCTGTCTGTCCATCTTATCCTCATTTACAGCTCGAGGGAACTTTTTTTCATTATTTTCTTCATCAACTGATGTTCAGTCAAGATCATGGTTCACTCACAATTATTTTTTTTTTGTTTTATCATGACTCCAGAATTCATATTCCAATAATGCCATAATAATCAGCCTTATACAGACTCCAATAGATGGCTTTGGAAAATGTGAACGACAGCACATGTTATTGACTTTTAACTGTTTAATTTTCATATATTTTCAAGTTTTACAGCTTTTCATCCTGATAAAAGCATCCCTACATGGCCATTCATACTGCACCAAAGTAATAAAATAATACAATTTAACAATTAAATGACAGAAAAACTCCTGTATGTTCCACTATTTCTTTTAAAAGGCTGTTTTCTGTGAATTAACAGAAACCTTTTGATTTATAATTACAGAACAGTCCGAGCAATGTGCTATCAAAACCTTTTATGTTGTTTTACACAATAATTTCTCACAATTTAAACTCAAAGAGTCATTCTGACAGATGCTTTTTTTAAATACAGGAACATTTCTTTATCTGCTAGAAAAACCTGATAAAGAAATGCTGCTTTTTCTTGCAATCATATATTGCAGGGATCAAATTAGCAGCTAAACTTCGTTTTGTCTACAGAAAGGAGAGTTTCACTGGTTCTGCCCACTTAGGATTAAAGTGGGCTATGTGTGGCCTGTCATGTAAAATAAGTTCCCTGACATAAACTGTCATCTGTAAGCTGCACGGTGTTAAAGACGTACATGAAACAAATCTCTCAAATGTAGCACATGACTTCAGTATTCAGCTACGAGCTAACGGTGTGCTCAGAAATCAGTAGCGTCACTTGAAATGTTTTTCTCCATGGAATACGCTTCAAGCGCGTTGCCTTTTCAGTGCTGCAACATTGCTAATGGTTAAATTTCATTTAATAAAGGAAAGATTAATATTTAAATAGGCTGCTGGCGATGTACAGTATTATCATTTAGAATGCACATTGCACATTGTTTGCATAATTAATTCAGTGCAGCTTCATCTGTAAATAATATTGTTACCACACCAGTTGCACAGACACAGAAGACCGTTATCAGGATATGTGTGTGTGCTTGCGTGCGAGTGCAATAGGGCACACTGTCACTGCTGCGCAAACACTGAGAAAATTCCCACTTTAGTGCCTTATTTACTTTCAGGATCTGTTCTGTCACACAAGCGTGAGTGCAGGATACACACACACACACACTTTCTGTGCCCTTCAAAGTCAATAGAGGGGATATAAACATCAACGTCTACGTCACACTGTCACGTGGAATGTAGAGTATGCAGTCTGCTTGGGATCATATTTTATAGGCAGATTCTTGACCTCTGCGGTGAAAGCTTTGCACATGCCGTGCACTTTCTAACATCTTCGCTTTGGAAACACAGGATCAAAAGATGTTAGGAGCATAAACAAAACACTGCTGTGGTGATTTATACAAATCCGGTACTCCTTGTTTTCTTTTCTATGTATGTGTTGGTGATAAGAATGCAAGGTGGACCCTTCATCTAACGCCTTGCAACAGTGGCCACATAATTAACTTTATCTGACTTTCAGTACCAGCCAAGGCTTTAACATTATCTTTTATGCTCCGTGTTTGCTCCCAGTCCTCCTTTTCATAACCGAGCTGATGCATAGTTTTCGCTTTTTCCTTCAGTGTAGCCCAAGTGCTAAAAGCCTTAGCTTCTTTGTTCTGCTCTACTGTTGACCCAAGATAGATGAATTATTCACCTTGAGGTTTGTGGCAGCTCTTGTAACGTGCTGACCCGCCAACCCCTCTGCATGCCTGGGACACTTTACATTACTCCCAAAGGAGATGCACCCATGGTTCTCCTCCTCTCCCCTCAGCTTCTGTCTTCTCCACCACCTCCTCCCATCAAATATTTAGTCTGCGTGGATGGAGAAGCAAATCCCCAGCCTCTCTCGCCTCATTTCTCTACAAGCCTCGATGTTCTCCTTTACTGTGAACCACATCTATACTACACAGATGTGGTCTCACGGTGCTTTGATAGCAAAATGTTTCAGTATCTTCTTCTCACATTTTTTTTCAAATAATTTTTTTTCTTTCATGGTTGTTTTTAAAAAAAAACAAAAAACCCACGAATATATGGAAATATGCTGCTACACCAGGGACATTTTATCTTAAAGGTCCAGGGAAACTTACTATTTCCTCATTCAAGGTAACCCAATGACCAATGACAAGTTAATAAGTTTCCATTTTAGCTAGTACTCTAAAGGTTTCACTTCAACAGAGGTGTACAAGGCTACTAAAAATACAGTATCTTTTAAGTAGTAGTACAATTCATCCCAAGGAGAATCTGTTTTTCTCAACAAAAAAAGTTCACAAAACAACAGTGACTCTGATGCAAGTGTAATATGTGGTGGAGCTGATGCTTCTACACACACAACTCACTGGAAAGAGGCAGCAGTAAAGAGGTGCAGACACAGGGTTAAATACATAAATCTACCCATAATCTTATGAATCATATGGAGTTAAATTTGAATTGTTTTTATTTTTTAAGCTAGGCTAAAATATGTATGTAATATGATATCTGCTGGCCTGGGGGCAGAATGGGGCTTTTATTTGAGAGGTGACTCTAAAATAACACAATTCTCTCTTAAAGTTTTGAACACTTTTTCTTTTCTTTCGTTGTTTTCTGTAGTCTGAACTGGGTAGGGCTCATGGTCATTTGTGAGCTCACTCATCTTGGAGTTGCCTGGCAACCGCACCATGACAACGAGAGTCCCGGACGTCACTATAGGCGGTCAAGAAGTAGACAGCCACGTGAACTTCAAAAGCAATGAAATACAGAAAAATGCTGCTACTGTTATCATTCACTCTTTGATTTTTAGTCTTTCTGTTAAGTTTTGCTACCCGTGAGACGGTTGTGGCTTATTTACCAACGTATGTGTGTGGTGTTTTACTTCTTATGTGACTCATCTAACTCTTCTCATCCAATGCCAAAACTATTATAGCATAACATGGTCCACAAAGATATTCCTTCAACTATTTCAGCTCTGATTGTTGTTCATTTTATCATTGAAATCCAATTTTGAAGAAATCACTGATTTGAAACAAAAGTTTTAAGGCTATAGCATGCATATATATATAT
>NW_005187411.1:2810052-2817430 GCF_000239375.1 Pundamilia nyererei
GTTCAAAGCCTGTTCTTTTATTCTGATCATTCTTTTGTATTTATCAATGGACTCTCATGTACATATATACATCAATGCTGACAGTGTTTATTATCATTAGTCATGACTTCTGATCACCACCTCCTGGGAGACACTGTCTCTGCCTGAGAATGGTAGACAACCGAAAAAACAACAGCAAAAAAAGAACATGTAAAAAATATAGAAAAAAAATGAAATGGCTGAAGTGCTTAAGTGATATTCTATAAGCTAAGCTAACCGGTCTGGCTGCTAATTTATCTATAAATTACGTATGACTTTGAATGCTTGACAATTTTCTTAATTATTTCTTTGCTTCATCATAATGTTGTGTTTTTAAAAAGCCAAGAACCAATTGTTTCTGCAGGTGGTAAGAATATGCTTTCATGCCGCAGAAACTAAATTCTGGCCATACGTAGGTCTATAAACAAGGGCATGTACACAGCCTGGGTGGCTTCCAAACATAAATGTATTTCATTGCTCCACATAGGTAATGTATGCTAAAAACATGTTACCTGACAAACAGGCAAATGGTTGTTACGCCCAACCTTCATTTTATTCCATCAAAATGGCAAAGCCACCAGTTTACACGCTGTAAAATGTATACATATAACGAGAAACACATTTTGGTTCAGATAGATTGTGTGTGTGTGTGTGTGTGTGTGTGTGTGTGTGTGTGTGTGTGTGTGTGTGTGTGTGTGTGTGTGTGTGTGTGTGTGTGTGTGTTGCACGCAGGTGAGCAAGCTCTGGAGTTGAGCTTGTGTTCAGAGCATGTGTGTTGGCCCCTGCGGGGTCACAGTCACTCTCTTGTGTTTGTCACCATAGTCTTTGTTTCCCACAGGCCTGCTATTCTGGGAAGAGAAAGGTCATCTTCCCCTCAGATACTGGCACCTTAAGGATGCTCATAACTGCACACTGTCTACAGAAGAAGTCAGCAGGTTCTCTGCTGATGATTTTTAGCCTCTTTGCTTTGTATTGTTTTATATTTGTATTTAGAGTAGAGAGTAGTGGAGGCAAACTTCTTATTACAGTAGGTTTCCCTAATTATATATTGTAGTGTTTTCATTTAGGATGCTGTGTATTTGCATCCATACATATGTGTGTGTGGGTGGCCGATGGCAAGCTGAAACAGATGCTGTAGGGTAATTTAAGGTAGACTGAGAACATCTGTGCTTATTGAGTACTGACGTATGCAGTAGTAGAAGCAGGGTCACTTACTTCCTTCTCTAGTTTTGTCTCCCTGTGTTTCCTGGACATATGAAGGCAAAGTAATGGGAAACTGATCCATGCGGGACCTCTTCCCCTGACCCTCTATATATAACAAAGTGACCCACCCATAGATTAACATGAGGCCTCCCCTCATTAGAAAGTACAGAGATTTAAAAAAAACAACAACTTTGGTGTAGTATGAATTTCATCACCTGTCTCCATATGTGCGGAGAGATGGGACAGCTGCTTTTCAGCCATTGGAAAATAGCTACTACGATACACACCTCCAGCTTTAGGGGCGAATAAGAGAGGAAACCATATGTTGCTGAAGGTTATGTGAGACCATGCAAATTGAAGCTCAGCTCTCTTGGTCACAAGAATGATGCTTTCAGCTTGAGAATTGTAGTCTGGCAGTTTAGTCGCTGATAAATGCAGGCAGCAGTGCATTGATTGGAGCATTAAAGCGGGTGCGCCACCTTTTTCTCGAGAGTCTCCTGGAAACTCTCATGACACAGCGCCCTATCAATTGGGTGATGTGCATATTGATTAAGTCAGAGATACTTTAGAAGTCCTCACCAACAGGATACGTAAGAAAGGGCTAGATTTCTTAATGCTGTCGGAACAGCTATAGATGATTTAGATTAAACTGCCTGCTAGCAAGTATGATGTGCTCAATATTTGTTTGTGAGTTTTAGTCTTCCCTGTGCGTAAACAGAGACTTGGGTTCCCATGTGGCAGTATTCATACTGCTCAATGCCGCAGTCACCGCAGGGTGGGCTTTTATTAAAGAGTTGTAATGAGTGAGAGCCATCATAAGCCAGTTGCCTATTGATTACCTATAAAGAGCACTCAGTGGAGACGTGCTGTGATCCATAGATAATGCTTTGCACAGGGAGGCTCAACTTACTCTGGTTCCAAACCTCTGCATCGCCAGCCACATCTCAAATTTTGTTGAGCAATTCAAATGGATCTGGCAAACAGGTTGGAGAATGAGCCTTTGCAGGCAGGAGTACACCGCAGAGTGGTAGTGAGTCAGTTTAAGAGATTAAACGTACTTACAATCAGCTGTTAAATATTTTTAAAACACAATTGCTATTTATTTGGTAGTTTGTAGCTCATTTAACAGCCACATAGTCATAGACCGGATATGGACTTGCTACAAACAGCAGTATCCCTGCTAATGCTGCCTCAGTGCTGGAAAAAAAATGACGTCAAAGCAGCCAGACATGTTTTTCAGGGCAAAATCAAAACCTCCCACAGAAAGCAGCTAACAAGAAGGCAATCAGGCAGAATAATGGAGTGGTAACAAAATGGGCTTTCAATTTGAACATCAGTGCGGGCTCAGCTACCGTACCAATAAGGCCTGAGCTTTGAAGTCACGACAATAAGACACACAGAGACTCGTGGGCATCCACATACACACAGAGCCAGGAACAACACACAGAATAAATACATTTATTCTTGTGTCAATAAAAAAATAAAAGCAATATTACATGTGAATGTTGCTATGCTAATGTATTCTGAGGCCTACTGCTAACAAACAGATGATTGATTGGTGAGTCTGTGACATTGTGCTTGTCTGTTTGTAAGACCACTGCAAGCTTTGCCTTTGTGACAAAATAGAACCGAGCAAAGGACGACATCAGTCTGGGAATGAATCTAAACAAAGTTTCCTTCTTGAATTTCAATTAGAGCCTAAATTTAATTCATCTTAGACAACGCACATAATGTCTTCCATATAATGTTGAGCAGAGAGGCAATTTCATTAATGACTTTTTCTATTACCCTAGAAAATGTTTGCATAGGCCTAATGGTAAAAATGCTCCTCTGTTATTGGAACTGTCTATAATTGATTTGACTGTCTGTGATTTCCACATTATTTCCCCCCTTTTTTATTTTCTTTTTTGTGTTTGTTTATCGCATTTGATAAATATTAGTTCTGTTAAAGGGTTTAATTAATGTATTACTAGCAATTACTACCAAAAGATGCTTTTGAGTATTTTTTATAATTGTAGTCCACCAGAATTTTGAGGCAAATGTTGGAATATATTGTTTTTACTGCTGTAGATCTTAATTGCTTTACATATTTTTGCTATCACACAATGACTAATAAAAATACAGTGCTAAAGATCATAGCTAAGCTAACTTTTTTTTTTAATGTTTTTGCTAGTTTACTCTTTTCTTTTCTTGTCTGGCTAACTACAGTATGGGTCAGACCGCTGTGTCACTGAGAAATTTCTCATTGTTTATCTGTTTCACAAGGTTAATGAACCATTTTTACAGAACAATCAGTGGAGTGAGAAATAAGTGGCAGTTTAATCAATTGATAATATTTTAAGTGGCTATATGCTGATTAAATCCTTTTTCCAAACGTGTCAGACCTAAGGTGAAGGGGTGTGGCTTTCCCCAAACAATTTAGTTTTTGGGCCTCATTTACAATATGACTGTGTGGCAGATTGTGTAGCATATAAGTATACTGCATAATGCCCAGTTATGAGAATTATAACCATCGCTATAATATCTTAACCACCCTCTTAAACATATAGCCCGCTAACTAAGAGCAGGGTCTCTGTGGGTTTGTGTGTGTGATTGCTGCATGATGCTGAAGCCTGTAAGAAAGACAGCTGCGTCCGTTCCTTGTACACAGACTCCAAGAAAGGGTTCTCTCTGCTGGAGAGGGAACAGTAAAAATGCATCATAATTTCTCAGTAATGACAGCGGAGCTGATAATGTCAGAGCTTATCAATATGAGCCTTAGTGTTTTAGCCCCAGTGCTTGTTTAATGCTGGGTTTCGGTACCCATCCCTAATCTGAGCTGATTGCTCTCAGTGGAGAAAAATATGGAGTATTCATTTTGTATGGGGGAGGGGGGGGAAGAGGAGAGCGATGTTGTATTGAGACCAAGTGTAAACTGGCAAGATTCAATAGAAATTTTCTTAGAATAACAGCACTGTCAGTTGAAATCATAACACAATCTCTCTTGTTGTGAGTATTAAGTAAAACCATGCCCCGTAGCAGATTTGCTGCCAGACTCAATCAACTATTGTTTGATGTTCTCCAAACTAATGTTGTGGCAAACCCGGGGCTTAAAAGATTTAGGCTGGCTTGTGCAAAACTACATGTAAGGTACAGAAGGCTTATGCTGCAGCATCCACTGTTTTGTCTCTTAGCTATAAGAGAGCCGGAGGTGAAATATGTGCTCTACATCCCCATGACCTCTGACATAAAATAGATCCCCAATCAAAAAAATAAATCGTCCAAACTTGCAAATGGTGTCTTAACTGTTTGGTAACCATGGTAATTAAGGTTAGGATCTGATTTAGAACAATTACAGATGAGTGAAGAATTAGCTATGATACCGTCATTTCAATGGCATTGACACTGCTATGTTTGCCAGTACTATAGGGGATTAATGGGGAGAGAAAGCATGGCAGTGGAGCTGGAATGGACAGAAAACACAGACTATTTGTAAGTACAGCTACATGCACATGTCCCCCTGGGGCTGGAGGCTGGGTGGTGAGATTGCAGAGTCACCCCCATCACTAGTGATCCATGCACACAAGCCAGCACCCTCTTGACAAAACACACAGAGCAAGTATTGTTGCCACACGCAGAGACATACACACACATGCCTCAGACAGTTCATTTCAATGCAAATAAGTGTTCACCCCTCTTCTGGGAGGAGTTCTTGGCAGACTGCATTTTCTCTTCTCTATCATATGGAAGATCTAGATTGTATAGTGAGCTCTCGGGCAGAACCAAACAGCTATGAGTACATATAGTGCATCGCCTGCTTGAACTGATTTGCTGAGTTTTATGTTAAGTAGAAAGGACTTTTTTATCCTGCACTTTGTTCATGGAGAAAGATGCAGCCATGCTCACGCAGTGAAGGATGTGTATTTACAATGTCTTAAATGCGCAGTGTAGCTTTTAATTGTTTGGCATCGCAGAGTTGCTGTATTGTTATGCTGATGTATGGTCCACTCTGCACTGTATGCCTGCAGCATTAAAGATGAAGCTACATTCTTCCGCCCTCCCAACGGGCCTTTGTCCTCAAAAGAATGGAAGCTCCTCGCTTCATCGGATAGATTACAGCCAATTAAATGTGTCCGTTATCACCCATTAATTACCGCCACCACTTCTGCTAGAAATAGGCCTGACCAAGCAACGGCTGTGGACGTGAAATTGACCCAAATACATCAAGATGAGTTTCCATTTTTTACCTCTTTAATCAGCTCTCATCAACAGAGACCTATCATTGAACCAAGTCATCTTTCACATTGATTTGCAGTTAAATGAGTTTTGCTGGGTTAGCATGCCTACAGTACATGTATGCGCTTATGTTAGCAAACGAACATGGACGTATGCATGTGTTTGGGCATATATGTGCATTTGTGTTTGCACGCTACTATGTGTGCTTGTGTGCTTTTTGCATACACAGCACGTGCATGTGCTGCGTGTTGGGTATTTGAGGTCAAAGCTGATGGACTGGGCTTCCTGAGAGACGTGCAGCGGCCCTGAAGGATTGACACTCTGTGACACCTCTCTCCGTCTGCCTGATTAGTCACCTCTTTGATGTAGCAGCCTATATTAAGGCTCTTAAGTAGAAGACAGCCCGACACTTGCTAGCTGAATAGGGCTCATAATATATAATGCTGAAACACCATCTTCCATCATATGCAAAGCTTCAACACTTTTTTTTACTTCCGTATTGCCACTTTTGGAATGTATTGCAGCTTGTTGGACTGTTGTCAGTCCTGCATGTGGATTCTTAGAAAATCTGTAAAATTTCAGGGAATCAAAGCAAAATGATTCTCTGTCCATCTACTTTTTTCATGTTTCCCTCTCTCTCTCTATCTCTCTCTCTCTCACTGTCTCTCCCCCTGGTACTATCATCTTTACAAGCTCAGGGGAGCCGACAGCTGCCCTCTAACCCTGAAATCAGGCATTAGAGGAACAGCCTGACAATTAGTCTGCTATTGCCTCACTGGGATGGGATCAGAATAACAAGACAAAGAGCAAAAGAGAGGAAGATAGACAGGTTTAAGATAAATTCCTGCCTTGGGAACATTTGAAGACACCTATTAAGGGTTTTCCTTTTTTCCCAAAGTGGAGCATTATCATGACCTTAGCAGTATGTGACATTTTATTTCACATGCTTCATCTTAACCCTCTGGCAAAATATGCAATGCTATACTGTCCCTACAGTAACTGCTAACAGTACCCAGTTTCAAGACATGTCTTGTAGCAAAACACTGTAAAAGATCCAGTGCTGATGTGGCTAATAATCTAGCTTACCATTTCCAAATTACGTCATCAGTCACAAACGAATCCACATAAAACTATGTAGTAGTTAGCAATAATGCTGGCATGTAGATAACTGGAAATATAAATTGAACGGCTTTCCATTTTACATCATGAGGTAAAGCCTAGAGATCTGTTGAGGACCACCTAGGAACCACCAGTCACTACAGAAAAGGAGTATTCCCTGACCAATTGTGAGTCATTGCTGAAAGCGGTTATCTAACGCAAGCTATCTAAGAGACGTATACGGTGCTACACCAAAAACATCCTTGCGACTGATTTGTTCGTGAGCAGATTGCCACAGTCCCATGGTGTTTATACTGAAGATGGCAAGTGGTTTGCAAACACTTGCTAAGCGGTTATGAATAAAAACACAAGGTATTTTTTAGAAAATACAAAATAAATACAAACTTAACTGTCCATTTCTTTAAAAAAAACATTAAATATGTATGCTGTACAATCCTTCACCCTGGAGAAAGAGCAGTTCAAAGAATTCATTAAAAGCTCAAAATTACCATGACAGTCCTACCCTTGATGATGGGTATGGTGTGTGTAAACCTCGGACCACAAATGTATCTACGTTTGTTGAAACTGTGTGCAGTTCCAATAGTATAATTCAGCTAAACCATTAAATGCTTTCTTCTTCTTCATAAACGCATACACTTTACTCTGAAAGTAACGTTTTTCAACATATGGACTGTTAAAAGAGCAACGCGAGAGATGAGATAAGTGATGGAGTGAAAAATGGCAGAAAGTTTCGACCTCCTGCTACACATGTGAAAAAAGTTACTTTATATGAATGTGTGTGTGTGTGTGTGTGTGTGTGTGTGTGTGTGTGTGTGTGTGTGTG
>NW_005187411.1:2817450-2822739 GCF_000239375.1 Pundamilia nyererei
GTGTGTGTGTGTGTGTGTGTGTGTGTGTGTGTGTGTGTGTGTGTGTGTGTGTGTGTGTGTGTGTGTGTGCATGTGTTTAAGCGATCAAACTTCCTTGCAGCTCCGTCAGCTCCACGGTTGTAGAAAACATTTTACAAGATCAAAGCATTTAACACTCCCGAGCCCTAGGCACCAGCCAGCTTCCTCCCAACCCATTTCTTCACACACACACACACACTTACATACACAAACACACACACAGACATACTAGGACATGTACTAGTTCATCCAGCCTTTACCCCTGCACGTCTCGGGGGATTTTATAACACTGAAGTCACCCAAACATTCCACCTGGAAACGACCGCCACCAGGTTCTGAGATAAGCTGAACATAGTCGAAGCCCCTCAGCTCTCATCTCCTGAGCGGCAGCCACACCAGCAGCAGAGTGGTATCAGCTCGACCGCAGCAGTCACGCTCCCTCCCTGTCTCCAGTCTTCCCTATCTCCCCCCCCCCCTCCCCTCCAGGTGCTCTTTGACAGAAATAATTGAGGTGGGGAGGTGGTGGGAGGTTAATGAAGCACTCCCAACACACAGCTGACCTTTCCCCAGCCCCTGCGCAAATCATCGCAGCACAGTTTTTTGGACATTTTTAAATGAAAGCCTTTAAATAATTTATCTAACTATAGTTCCCGCAAGGCCCTTCATTAGAGGTTGGCCGTGACATTTTCCTCCTCCTCCCCCCCCCCCCCCCCCCCCCCCATCCTCTCATACTTACCGCCTCACATCCAGTCCAAGAATATCACTGTTGATTTCTCTCGCCTTTGTCTCTCTTCCGCTGTCATCTCTTTCTTGGTCTCTGTGTCTTTTCCTCCTTCCCTCTCTTCCCTTCCCTCTCCGTTTCTCCCTGTTTGACATTAGCCGCATTAAAGATTGAGATCTCTGGTATACTCCACGCATGGCTGTGAAATGACAGCCGGGCGTCAAGACATGAGATGTGATTTTTGCCGTGGTGGAATGGAAATGGAGCACATTTAATCCTTAAATGTGTCGCGGGCCAACTGACAGTCAAATAGATTGCGAGGAGGAAACAACGGAAAACCTGAAAACTGATGAATCATTCGATCATGTACTAAACTAAACGTGCACATTAACAAGTTTGCTCCTGTTTTGTTGCCTGTGTGAGTTTTCTTGTGTAATTGAGTAGCTGGCGTTACTTAAAGAGGACCGACTCTGCCATTAAGACAGACAGACGGACAGACTTAACCTTTATGGCTTTACTTTACTTTGTCTCCACAAGAAACAGGATGGATGGCATTGATTTCTGCTTTATACTTGACTGTGCTGAAGACAGATTTGTAAAATCCTAGGTGCTACGAATGGGTGAGAATACAGGTGCAGCTACCAGGGAGGGAACCAAAGATATTAATTAACAAACTCTCTTGGAAACAGATGGATGTATAAGTGCGCCTGAATTGAACACAACATAGGCATGAATCAAACACAACAATAACAAAGTCACCCTCTCTGTCTGGTGCATTGGTGTGAAAGACAAATATCCAGATCAAATATATATTAAGTGAAGAGCGCTGTCGTATTACAAGAAATACAATTCGTCAGGTCTGTTTTGCTGATGAAACGGAGAAAAATGAGATGTGACAAGCATTTGAGTTATACAATATTGATATTAGTGGAAATGTTATCAGATACAATGTGTGAGGCAGTGCAGAAACCCAGGCTTCCCAGGGGACGAGCAGTAGTAAGGCAATATCCTCAGACACTCACACAGCTTGAAAGGCTTCTGTATAGCTGTAGGCAGTTTTCAAAAAAAAAAGGGAAAAAAAGGAAAAGATCCCAGCAAGTCATTTAAGCAGACCTCAAAGAGTAAGTGTTATTTAACCTTTTTGGTAGCCAACACAACTATAACCAAAGCAGAACCCCAAGCAAATCAACAAAGCATTTGGCAACAAAGCATCAGGGTTTTCCTATTAAAAAAACGTGTAAAATGTAATCATTTTCTTAAGTAGTGTTTATTTATTCAGAGTTAAGTAAGGTTGCACAGCTCCCATCCCCACCATGAAAAAAAACCTGAGCACATTCAGCAGTTTGACAGTCTTAAGGCTGCCTCTGCTCTGCACACAGAGAAAAATATTCCGATTAAAAACACATTTGTTAGTTTGACAAAATGCACATTGCGTCTGGAAATGCAAATACAGAAACGTTATCCCTCTTGGTTCAAGAGATGTGTTAGTCTGGCAGGAATAGACAAGTCCGGTGACTAATTTGTGCGTTCCTCCATCTGGCGCGCCGGCATTACTGAGGTGGCAAGTCATAGCGACAGTGTCGACTGCTGCCGGTGACGGGCAGTCAGAATAATGATGTTAGCCAGTGGCCCGGTTACTGCTTGTGGTGCTTCCTCTGGGTTGCCTTGGTTAGAGCAGGTAATGTTTTAACTGAAAATAACACCACAGTAGGTTGATTGAGTTCCTCTGTAGCACTTAAGAGCATCTTAGGTAAGGTAAGATGCTGGTAAAGGGTGGGCGACATAGCCTCAAAGTTATATAACGATATTTATTTACGATTATGATATTTGTGACAATATAGAAAGTAAAATACAGAGAGATACACAGTGATTGTAACTTGCAGAGAGCAGCGATTGTCGCTGATGGCAGAATGTCTAATTCAAAATGTGAATCAATTGAAACAAGGTGCCAGCAGCAGCTTTATAAGACAATAGCAGTGACTCACTATTATATACAGTGACAGTGACACAGCACATGACATGTTAGGCCTAGATAGTGTTTTCCATGGAAATTTAAAGTACAAGTATAAAATAACTGCCTAACACTTGAGTTTAATGATAACTAAAGTAATTTAACCTTGAAACTCTTCAGAAGCTGAACAGTATTTGCCACATAATAAGGATATTTTCTACCTGGGATACTTTATCTTGGGTCAAGCTTTTTAACCATCTCCTTCAAGCCCTGCTTAACCACTAGGTCTTTCCATTTCCTTATTGTGCTTTGAGTGCACTAATTGAGCACTCAAAGCGCTTCATAAAACATGTTTAAATTCACAGACACATTCATACAAGCATTTTTTTTCTATCTGTAATTGCTGTCTTTCTGACATTTGCACACATTCACTCTCTGATGAATGCATCACGAGCAACTCGGGGTTTAGTATCTTGCCCAAGGATGCTTTGAACCACCAACCTGCTGATCATTAGATGATTTGCTCTACTTCCTAAGACACAATCATTTATATATCACGATACGACATTGTTATTACTATTGGTATTATCACAGGTTGGTATGATAGAGTTAGAGGTTACTTTTGGTACTCAGGTAAAAGAAAAAGAGAGTTTCCACTCCTACTATATAAATCCAGACTGATGCAGTGATGCTATCTTAAAATAAATGTGTGATTAGATTTGTGGTGTCAGTTTACCCGACAGAACAAACAGAGCACAGAGAGCTGTTTTAACTGGTTCCTGATCAAAGACGGTTCTTTTAGCTTTGTTTTAACAGTCAAAAGCTAATCAGTGGAGTAACGTAACGTATCCATTGCTGTGTTTCATGGATACAACTGCCCGTGAAGGAACCCATATGGGAAAGAAATAGTAAAAACTTATATGACTTATATGTCATATAAACTTATATGACTAAATCATATAAGGCTTACATGATTTACTCATGAAAGTGGCCACTTTCACATTACTTTCATATATTGTTTTAGTAAGTATCCAAAACATACAAGTTTCATTATATAATTTTTCAAGGGATCTTATATCTGTTTTTACTCTTGTATGCTTTTCATACAAGTTTCACACAAGACAGATACACAAACCTTATAAGATTTATATATATCTTTTCCATATGGGAACATAGTATTTCAAACATATAAAGCTTTGATTGTTTCATTTGTTACTGTTGTTGTATTTATGCACTTAATATTGTGCAATAAAAACTATTTCAGTTCGCTTCAACTTAATGGCAAAATAACTTTCTGCTTATTTTCTGAACAACATTCCCCTAGAAAAACATTCGATTTTTGGTATTCGGTATTTTGTCCGACTATGCGATTGCATTAGACTCCCTAATTGTAATTCTCTCTCACCATGCTCATTAGATCATTTGACAACAACACCATGAATCTTTTACTCACGTCATTAGTCAGGATGTGTTTTCACTCCTATAATAAATCTGTTTCTTTGCCACTGCAGTTCCCTCTTTCTCACTCTTGCTCTCTTGCTATATCAGAAGTTCTTTATTACCTGGAAACAAGAGCAGATTTATGCCTTTGTCTGGGACAGAGGTAGGTATGGTTTACAGGGTGAGTGGTGAGGGATGAGTTGTGTGCAGGATTAGTTTTCAGGCCAGAGGAGAGGGTTATCTGCCAGTCTCTTACCTTGTGCTGTAGTGGATGCAGGCTGAGATATTAGGGAAGGACTCTGCTTCATTAACTCTCAGAGACCACAGCCATGTGGTCTCGCTGTGGCTAACTGTGTTGCTCACCTTGGAAGACTGCTACTCTTGCTCTTTTTTTCCCTCTTGCTCTCAGTTGTGTCTGGCCCTTTCTGGTCCCCCTTTAAGGCCAGGATTTGCATTAATAACAGGGGGCGCTAGGCGAGATGTATTGGATAGATGTGTAAATTTCACTTACATAAAGATGGATGGCTTAATCTACCAACAGGAAGACATTTATAAGTAATAACTCGGGCAACTTTCCACATGACATTGTGGTTTTAAATAACACGATGACGTTTGGATGTGTGTATTACAGAGTAAAGGCAAGTGAGACGGTCCATTTAGACTCCTCTAATGCGCTTTAAATCCAGACTGTAGCACCCAAGACTAAAGCATGAAAAGAAAGCTATTTGTATCTTACAAAAATAACAATGTCTCAGTGTTTTTATTGTTTTAACAGAGGTAGGTTAATGTTTTCACCTTGCAGACTTTAATATTTTCCCGTGGCTGCGTGATTGCATTTTGATGATCTCCTGTGTCGTGTGCCTGGCGATACGCTTTGCTTGTTTCAGCGGGTCGTGCTGTACTTCAGAGAGAGCAAAGGGTGAAATGCAGCGTTCGTTTCTGCCTCAAACGCATTGCTTCACCGATCTGCTTTCAAGATCTAAGCATTTTGAGTGTAGGAGTTTTTGCATCCCATTTTTCTCCTGGTACGGAAATGCAGACAGACACACACACCCAGGACTATCACAGTAAGTGATTGGATGTTAACCAGTCTGGAATAAAACAGATGGAAGGGCTGCGCTACAGCACCAAACACAGGAAATGGATTTATTCAGCCCCC
>NW_005187411.1:2822759-2837216 GCF_000239375.1 Pundamilia nyererei
CCCCCCCTCCTCCTTTTTCCCATAATCCTTTACTGTCTTCTGGCCTCCCACCATTACACACTGACATACAATGATACACTGATCATCCACAACATTAAAAGCGCTGACAGGTAAAGGGGATAACATTAATCATCTCATTACAATGCAACATTTGCTGTGAAACCTTTAGTCCCGTCATTAAGGTGACACACACCACCCACGTAAATATTTTTGCTGACACCAGCAGAGGTCCCGTGTCTGTGCCCTGCTGGGTCGGAGCTGTTTTGGCGACATGAGCTGGATCTACACAATATCAAGCAAACGTTTTAGTAGTGTAGCTGATCTTTGTGCATTTAACCATTTCACCACTGTATCACATGTACATTCATTATACTTTTTTTTTACAGATTTCCCCACTATGAAGACATTGTTACTGAAAGAGATTTGAAAGGGATTTGAAATAATCCTTTAATTCATGGGCCAACATCGCTGTTTATGTAAGAATAATGTTTAATTAGCGCCATAACGATGTTTTCTGTCCCGCCTTTTCAATTTGAAACTGGGTGTAATGTAAATTAGGAAAAATACATTACAAGAAATTACTCAGACTCTACATCACAGGAAGCCAGGCGATGATCAGTGAGCAGCAGTATGACTTCATGCCCAAAAAGAGCACTGCAGATGTGATGTTTGCTTTGAGAGTGTTGATGGAGAAGTATAGAGGAGGTCAGAACGAGTTGCACTGTGTCTTTGTAGCTCTAAAGAAAGCAAATAATAAAGCGCCAAGAGCTGTGGTACTGCATGAGGAGTATATGAGGATGGTTAAGGACATGTATGAGGAAAGTAAGACAGTGGTAGGTGTGTGGTAGGTCCCTGGTCTCAAGGTGGGGGATCTGCCCTGACCCCCTTCTTGTTTGCCGTGGTGATGGATAGTCTGACAGATGAGGTCAGAGGTCAGGCAGGATGTTGATGTTTGCAGAGGACATTATGATCTGTAGTGAGACTACGTAGCAGGTTGAAGAGAGCCTGGAGAGGTGCAGGTATGCTCTGGAGAGTAGAGGACTGAAAGTCAGCATGTCAGTCAGTATGTATGTGGGCAAATCAGAGGGAGACAAGTGGAAAGGAAAACATGCAAGAAGAAGAAGGTAGATGAGTTTAAGTACCTGGGGTCAACCATCCAAAGCGATGGAAAGTGCACAAGAGAGGTGAAAAAGAGAGTGCAAGCAAGGTGGAGTGGGTCGAGATGAGCGTCAGGGGTGATTTGTGACTGAAGGACAGCAGCAAGAGTGAAACGGAAGGCTTTCAAGAGGGTAGTCAGACCTGCTATGATGTATGGTTTGGATGCAGTGGAACTGACCAAGAGATAGAAGACAGAGCTAAAGTTGTTAACGTTTTATTCGGGAGTGAGCAGAATGGACAGGATTAGAAAAGACGAGCTGAGTGGTTTGGAGACAAAGTTAGAGAGGCAGGCCTGAGATGGTTGGTTTGGAGATGGAATTGTGGATATTTTGTACAATGGATGTTGAAGAGCTGCCAGGCAGGAGGAAAAGAGGAAAACCTCAGAGAAAGTTCATGGATGTAGTGAAGGAGGACATGGAGGAAAATGAGCTGCTGTGAAAAGAAGAATACATCTTAGTCGTTGCTTATAGACAGCAGCATTTATGAGTTCTTTTAGTTCAATAAAATGCGAGAGAGAGAAGCACCAAAAACACAGCCATGTTTCTTTTTCTTTCTGGCTGTGAAGCCCACTTTGCTCACTAAAAGCAAAAAGAAAAAAATGTTAATACTTCTTACCTCAGTCCACCAGAAATAACACCTATATCCTTAACCCAAAATGCATTTGGCATAGTTATGGCTGACTCTGTGGGTCAAACATTTAGGATTTATAAAACAATTCATCTGTTTTACAGAGTAATTTAGCAAGAGAGCACATTTTAGGCTTATTAAGGCCCTCCAAGTTGAAATAGGCTTCCTTTTAATGGAAATATCAAATCTGAGGATGGCTGAAATGTGCAACTGAAATTCTTGAGTGTAATTCAGTTGGTGCAGCTGTTGCAGTGCTTAATCAATGCACCTCGCCTTTCCCCCTCTGCTTTCTGCATATCAGCGCAACTTCCACAGAACTAATTGTGGAGATACTTAATGGAGATGTCTGGCTGCAGCAGCAGACTGCTGACCATAAGAGCGTGAGCTTTTATGTTAAAAGCTGCTGCTCCTTTCCACACCATCACAGAGAAGTAAAGAAAAGGTTGCACTGCTTTTGTGTACATGCTGGCAATTACTGCGTGCATGCGCCTGTTTGAGCATCTGCTTGTTTATTTATCTGTGCCTACAATCCTGTCTTCAGATAACTTATTCACCCCTCCAGCTACTTGTTCCTTTTGCACAGTGACAGCCTTACACATCAGTGCTGTTGCCTTCTTTATTGTTGTTGCCACTCGCATTAATAATTCGCTTTTTTGTTAACCGGCTGATGTAAAGTGGGCTAATCCCTTTATGAGGGGAGAGAGTGAGGCTGAATTTGTCAGCGAGTGTCTGTTAATGAATCGAGCTTGTATCATCGGTATGCACAATGTGTTTTTGTGTAATGTGCAGGCGGGTGTGTGCGTTTTGTCTGGGAGGGGAGCAGGGCTAATTTCCACCCTGCTAGGGTCCTGGAGGACTAAGCTGCTTTTGACCTGATAAGCTCATTAGAATTCCACACTAATTACAACAGGCCCTGTTTGGCTGTCACCAGATGAGAACAACAGGTCCCGACCATATCAGCCTACCTTAGAGTGAGAATAAAGTAGGGGAATAGAGGAAAGTGAGTACAGAGGCTTGTGAAGAGGAAGAGGAAGAAATGAGAAGAGGTGCTAGAAAGACTAAGAGAAAGGGAAATTAATCGTTCAGTGGTCCAGGTAAAACCGATTAAGAAAATTTGTCAAGACTAGTACAAAGACCAGTAAGCATTCTTAGCAGAGAATCATATAACCTTGATGCAAACAAAGGAAGACAGCGGCAGGAGGAAGAGGGAGAGACAGGTGGGAAAGAACAAGAGAGAAAGATTGTAAATTAGCCGGGCCGCCGCAGAGCGTTTTCTCCGACTTGTCGAGGCTAAACTGAGGGCAGCAGGGAGTGGGGCCCGATATGTCAGAATCTCCCTGGCAACCAATCCTTCAGCCGCCCCCACCCCTGCATGCCCAAACACAAACACACATACACACTCTCTGTGCACGCAGCACCCTGTAGAGGCTGGGCTTTGGGTGTTGTTTGCATCCAGGCCCAGATTAAATCTGAAGCAGGGTTTCTTCTCTCGCTGCCTTTTACACATGCTGAAATGCAGACATGGCTTTCTTTTCACACTTTTACACTTTCTATTCCTCCTTCATCACCTCCCTCCTGCCATTCAGTCTGCCTCACTCAGCCTTTCATACGCCTCCCCCCCCACCACCATCACCACCAAAAAATCGTATTTCTCGCGCTGTCTTTCTCTTGTAACTCAGGACTCAGTGCCTGCAGTCAAAAGGATCACTTGTCTCTATTCAGTGTGTGTCTCTTGTGTCTGTGTGCGCACTTGCATGTGTTCAGATGTGTGCATTAACGTATCTGTCTATTTGAGCGTGGGATGTGCTGAGGAGGGGGAGCGGGGTGAAAGCACTCACAGGGGACCGTCAGCCTCGACCTCTATTATTCCTATCCATTTGCTGTTTCCTCTCACACCGCCGCAGAATGTGAAAGGGAATTATTAGAGTATGTCGATTTGTTCTCTGTGTCAATATGAAGCATCCCTCTAATCCCACTGTAGTGCCATAGTCAGTCATTCAGACACTCTGTCTGCTATAGTCCAAAGCCTGTAGAGCCGGAGGCCTCACTCATTAACTTGGCCTTTCTAAGAGACAGGAAGCCATCCCCGAGGCCATCGCCTGTTTATGTGTGAGACATGAGTTAGATTATTTGTATGAATCTGTGTGTGTGCGTCTGTGTGTGTGCTCACGTTCCCTTGTGTGTATGCGAGTGTATTCTTAACTTGTGTGTTTGTAATCGATTTGGCTTACTCTGGGGCAGCGTGTTTGCTACCCCTCAGCAGCAGCTGGTGGGTGGGCAGAGCAGAGATGAGTGGGTTAGCCCCTGGCACACATCTGCACCCTGGGAGCAGTAGCTGCTGGCGCCAGCCATCTTTGGCTCCTCTTCTTCCCCAGGTCTTCCAAAGGCTGTGTCCCTCAGGAGATGTGCACGATTGCACATTGGTGTGCGTGCGTGTGTGTAAATGTCTTTTCTGTGTGAACAATCCGTTAAGATATGTGTTTTCCAGCTGTGAGAAAATTGTGCAGCCGTGTACGTGTTAATAGTTGTAGTGGATGTGTCATGAGGTTTGTGTGTTGAGCCACGTGACCAGCAGTGTGTCCCTGGAAGCTGCTGCCGTGTAGCCCGGATGGAGGAGGATGGTGACACTCTTCCCCACTGGGATGATACTTAATTGGACTCATTGTTTGGCTCTTTCTCTTTATTCACTTCCTTCAATCACTGCAACAGTACCTGCATCTGCTGCTCTTCCTTTCTTTATGCTTTTTTTGCACACGTGCTTCCCTTCTGCTCGTACGTTTTCAAATTAAAATGCTTTCTGCCACTGTCTACTTCAGTTCCCCTTCCCCTAGTCTTTCTGTTACTGTCTGACTTTTTCTTCTTCCTGTCTTCCTCTTCCTCCTGTCTCTCGCGCTCATCCCTCCTTCCTAATTTGAGAAACAGTGGTGGGATCGATTGGCGGTCCCAGCCTCTCTTTTCCTCGCCCTGCACAAATTTATTATTCTCTGAAAGACTCACACACTGATGGTCCCCTGGAGGGCCAGGTTGTACAGCTACCAACACACACACGCGCGCACACACACACACACACACACACACATACTCTTACACATACGCAACCAATTTTAGATGCTGATGCATTATCACATCACTGTAGAGAAACACACACAAACAATGGCATACATGCTCACGATAACATGCACAGTGTTGCCTCATACATTATAGATGCAGAGACTAAAAGCAAGATGTACTCACACATGCGCATTAATTTAAGCAAACACAGACACCCTCTGACACAGAAACCAGAATAAGCTGGGGGATCCTGGTCTGAGTCAGCATTTCACGTCTGCTGGTAACAGTGTAGCTTTATGCGGATCAGTGATGGCATAGTTTTGTCAGCCTTGTGGAGATGTAGGAGGTTATATAATGACCATGATGAGAGATGTAACCCTAATCTTAAGTGAAAATATTGTATTTCGATAGAAAAGGCGGTCCTTCAGGACATGTTGGTTATAGCAATAAAGAATTTTCAAAGGTGGCGTTCTTACACACAGACAAGCTAAAAGATGTGGGTGATGGCCATAGTACCAAATATTGTAAAGATACATGTGTGATGAAATTGAGTAAAATCTTCAGTTTGTTCTAATCTGTGGCTCTTCAGTGTCTGAAAGGCAGAAAGAAAAGCATGTGTGCAGGAGAGTTTTTGAACAGCGACGCAACATTCTTAACCACTGGGGTCATTTCCACTGTGAAACAAGAGAGCAGGACTTCTTCACTAATATACTTTCAGTTAGATGTCCTCTCTAAAGTCTCTCTAACCTGCATAGGTTTACAGTCCTGACACCACGTATGCTGATACATAAACATAACCCACTTTCACCCAATTATTACTGGATTATCAATATGCTAATTAACTTAGTAAAGAGCAGGTGTTATGTGAAGTTTATCACTTTTCAGGCAGGGTGTTAGACACTAATAGTCTCTTTCACTGGACATGAATTCAGCCCAAAAGGAGCAGAAATGATATTGATGATATCTGTGTGTGTTGAGGCTCTTGGGTTGTCCCTGAGTGGACTTCATGAGGTCAATGAGAAAACGGAATTGCCAACTCATCATACAACTTTGTTGCTTTCATTTTGAAAGCAATGTGAAAATGTGTTGGAACAGCTCTCACCACATCTTGCATTTGCTGTTGATGTGACTGCACTAATGAATGAGCTAAATACCAAACTGCAAGGCAAGGTGGAAGCTTTCACAAGAAGGTTGCAGTTTCTTTCAAGACAAAGTTTAACAAATCCAGATTCAGATCCTCTCTCAGTGGAGATCACGTGTCTGCTGTCCTTCATATTTTAACATCAGACATTAAACCTGACTCTAATGCGTTTGTTTAAGCCCAAAACAGACCAGATTTCTCTCACTTAGCACATAGAATTAGCACAGATTTTGTAAAAACAGGCACATTTTGTTCATAATTGATTTTAGGAACATTGATTAAACAGTGATAATAAATGCTGGTGTTTTTACTAGGTTCATTTCACATTTCCAGTGCCTAATTGTGGCGTGTGCTCTTACCAGCTTATTGGTGGTCCATTGGGAAAATTAATTGCCCTCCCCGGGTCTAGAGCATTAGCCATACACAGTTTATATAAAAATGTAGATTGGTTTAAATCCGTGTGTTTATTGCTAGCTTGCAGTGTTTTCCATTTAAATGCAGACGTTTGAAATCCTTCAGCCCTAAAAAAATAACAAAAAAACCCCAATAAGAGAAAATAACAAAAGTGAAGAAAAATTAATTAACTCTGCACTCAGTCTGAATACACTTCACAACCTCTGAAGCAGTGACCTTTCAAACTCGTCACTTCACTGCACACCACATCAACCTGGATGAATAAGCTAAAAGCTGGGCTTCAAAAATAATTGAAGAACAATAGTTTTACCCTCCTTTTTTATGAATTCCCCACATCGCCACACAGGTGAACTTGAGTAAAACAAACTCTGTAAGTGTAAAAGATTTTGAGAGAATATGAGCAGAATTTGAATTGTGGGGTTTACTCTCAGCAGAGGGACAGAAATGCAGTTTGTAAGTCAGTCCTCCCCGTAGACGCTCTGATTTGTTATTTTGTACACTTTGACCCGGGGTGTGAGCAGTGGGTTGTGTTTTGACGAGATGGTTATTAAGAATGCGCTTCTGATCTACGGGAGGCTGATGGCCTTCATCAGTTCCCTCTCTGAATCTGAGTGCTGTCGTCCTCTTCTCCCGCCCGTTTACGACTCATCTTTGACTCAGGCTGCAACTTCCAATTTCCACAGAGCTACAAATCACCCACACTAACTTCGGGATGCTGACTTGTCCACGTTCAAAGAAGGTTTGATGGTGTAAGCTAGGCTAATAGGCTGGAAGTAAGAGATGCAGGGAGAGTGCAGGTGGGTTTTTCAGATAATGAGGAACTTGTTTTCAAAGGTTTGGATGATGATACCACAAGCTAAAGCCAGATGGGTAGTAGGAGGGGGTTATATGACTTTCATCTACTTGAAGGCGAAAGCAGATCATTCTTTTTTTCATATTATGGCACAGTGTCTGCTCTATACTTTTATCCATCTATAGTGGAAAGCAAAGCTCAAATCATCCAAGGCCCTGAATGAGATCTGATCTAAAATTGCTGCTTTATGGCATACTCGACATGTTTCATTTCATTAGCCGTTTAAATTGCTCTAGCTGAGTAATTTACCTTGCATTTACCGCTGACCATCTTGACTTCGCTTTAAATACGACTCCCGATAGCTGCCTTTCATCAGCTTAAGTCTCCCTTAGATGTCATCTTCTCAGATGTTCAGTCTGATTGAGAAACAGAGAGAAAATTGAGATTACAGGGGAAAGTGTCACCTGCGTTGTGTTTGAGCTCACCGTGCGGTAATATCTCCCCTGCCTGATAATTTAAGGAAACTAGTTTGAATAAAACCCTGGCCACGTGAGTTCAACTAGCCCAGCGCGCTGCATGCAGAGTAGAGAGGCAGGATTAGTAGCTACAGTGGGTGAATGTATCAAAGCCTGTGTTTTTCAGAAAGCCCTGCAGTTATTGCTTACTGTTAGGCCTATAAAGTGGTTTGTAGTGTATAAAATAATCATAAACATTATAATCTCATTCTTGCACAAACATCTTATCATAAAACAACAGCGGGCATAAAACTTCATTAAAGGACAGAACATAAAAGCAACATAAAAGGAGTCCAATAAAATAATGATTAGGAGAATTTTAAACTCATGCATAAAAAATTGGATTTCCGAAGATTACGCTTATTTTTGCCAAATTGCACCAGCTGAAACGCTTGGTTGCACATGACAAAGACAGATATACACATATGTGTGTGTAAAATATCTCTGTCCATCTAGTTTTTTCCGATATTAGTTCTCAGACCGTGAGGATGTGCCTTTGTTTTTTCAAAGCTGCCTTTGAAAAGTGGCATAAGAAGGACTGATGAGTCTGATAACAGCACACACACACCTTGCAACGCACTTCCACATGCACTCTGCACGACACAAGCCCGTATCACACAGTGCCCAAGGATGGCAGACTTTCACTTTTAAAAGACTGTTATGGAAAGACCCATTACAGTGCAGAAGGTTTCAACCTCAATTATATGGAGAATATATAGTAGTCAGGTCGCTAATGAAAATGGAGGAGAGTGTCTACTCTTGCAAACAGCTTTCTGTGAAAGATGGGGAAGTAATCTATTCTCTTTACGAGGAGCAGTACTCCCCCCCCCCCCTCTGATTGCCACAGCTTTAATGAAGAGCTTACATACCTGAGGGGAATGATTCAGGAGCAAAGCATCAGGCAACTTATTGGATGTGGCTCTAAAATGGAAGTCAAGAAAAGCACAGTTTTACATTATTTGTGTGTGTGCGCATGTGCGTGTATGTGTTGTTGATGCCTTCTTAGTTTAGGTTGAGTTAGTTTTAAGAAGCAAAAGAAACATAAATGTAGTGTTTATACTGAATATGTAAGCAGGTCAGTGAACACAGGAAGGTGAGAACAGAAACACTTCTCTGACAATGTGAAGGATGCATTCAAACAAGAGTAAGGGTGCGTCCTAGATCCTTTTCCTAGCCACCTTTCTTTGATCTAGATGGATACGTCATCGAGATCAAGGAAAGGTAGTTAGGAGACTCGATTAGGAGTTAGGAAAAGAGAAGAGCGGTGCACTGAGAATTTGAACGACCTTATCTGACGTGTGACCCTGGACATCCATCCAGTGTCGAAACTACAGCGAGCAGAAGATAGCAAACAAAATGTGCATCTTACTTCACCAGCGTCCTCTTACCTCGCTGTTTAATGCGGGTCATGTAAACAAGAACATGCTATGACAAATATCCCGTTATTATAAAGGTTGGAATTTTAAAGAAACAGGAACATTTTGGGACAGCTTTGCTAACGTCTGCAGAAGCACAAAACTTATTTTGACATACAAAATCTGCTGAATTTACTAAAGAGGCACAGTGTCAGTTCTGTAACTGAAAGGTATGGAGAGGAGCATTTTTGTGGCGCTATGGCATTTGTGTTTGTAAGAGTTTCACTTTCGGGGGGTCGCTTGTGCGTCTTTATGGTTTTTTTTTTCTTTTTTTCTTGACCTTTTGCTCTTTTCTCTCCATTTGTTTCACCTGTGTTTCATTCCCACATGTGCCTAATCACCAATCACCCCTCTGTATCTGTTCTCATTTCCCAAATTGCACACCGTGAATTCCTCCAATGAAGCCAAGTTTGATTACCTAAGTGTAACAGCGTATGAATAAAAAGGAGCTGTTTAGAGTTCCCCTCTTGCTACACTTCATTTGTCTGTCTGAGGTAAAAAAAAAAAAAAAAGGCAAACCCATTCACACACACACTTCTGCAAAGGATGCACCTGTGCGTCCTCAATTATAGCTCTGCCAGCAAGCCTCCTCTGTCCTTCACATGCATTTCAGAAAGAGATCTCCTTCAGCATGGCAAACTAAGATTGATTTCCTGGTCGCAGGCAGGAGGCCTGAGGACAGAGGAGACAAAGAGGGTCAAATTAGTGAAATTGAAAAGCCCGCTATCCCGTCTTTCCCTTTGTCTTTGTCATTTCGGTCTGTTTATCCTCGTCATTCTCCTCTTTTTAGATTCATGTTTTGTTTCATTTTGGGGCTTTGTGTTTCTTGCTTCTTTTAATTGGCCAGTAAAGGCTCATTTTTCATACAGTCTGCCTCCAAGCCGTGCATTTGTGTCCTCTCTCTAGCACCACAACCCCTGACAGCATTTTAGACCTGTGCCATTATGATAGGGATGACTAGGTCTGGCTGAGTGAGCTTGTTGGTGGGACCGCTTTTACTATGGTCCTCATTTAGACATGCAGATGTCACATGCAGATGCCCCATTAAGACATCAGATTAATGTCTAAAAGCAGCCTTGCTGTATATTCACACAACGCTGATACTGACACTTTGAGCACACATGACGTAACATCTTCTCATCCTGTGTCTGGAAAATTACTCTGACCAATGAAAGTCAGAGTTATTAAAGCTAAATGCAGGGTGTAACCGGGAGAGATTTATTCCAGTTACAAGTAGTTGTTTTGGTGTCCTTAACTTTCTGGCTGCAAATCGTCTGGGTAACAAATTTACATTAAAAGCAGCCAGTGAAACTTTTCTTGGCAGCTGGTGGGTTTATTTATTTTATTTTCTGTCATTGTTTACCAGTCCTTGGAGGGTGAACAAACCCTAATCTTGGACACTAAGTAAGAGTTTCTGCAGACAATGTGCAATCAGTGTTGTTTACACTACAGCTGTCCTGCAATCGAATCCAATCAAGAAAGCTATGCCTCTGCATGCCTGCTCTACCTGTGGTTAAAAGAACAGCTTGTCTTGTTAATCATTTGTCATAAATATTGGTCGTGGTAATATCGACTGACGCACTCAAAACCAAAAATAAATAAATAAACAAACATTCTATCCAGACTAACACGAGCTATTACGCAAAACTCCGAATAAAGAGGGAAAGAAAAAAGAAAAAAACTCAAGTCTGAGCTGCAAAAGATCAGGCCTGGGTTAATACACCAAGCCAGAGGGAGATAAAGACAAAGAGGCGGAAAGAGAGAGAAATAAGATTTTATTTAAGAGAACGCGCCGCTGCCTCGCAGACGCAGAGCGCAGCGATGTGAGACTGACCTCTGGAAGGAAAGCAGCAGCAGGGGTCACAGAGGTTGATCCAATTCTGGGCAGCCAGTGCCAACACTCTGATTAAGAGGTGATGAAGAGGGCAGGCCGACCATCATCTCCACAGGTGGATTCACTTTGGGATGCATGTGGGCCTGGGAGGGGGCGGCACTGAAAGTTCAAGCACTGTAGCCAGAGGGATAATCAGCAAAGGCGCTAAAATGACTTTTGAGCTGTTGTCTGTATTTGCCTTATCCAAATATTGCCAGATAACAAAGGCGCACGTGTGCTCCACTTGTATCGCTCCCAAGCTTAAGCATTGTTTGATTTGCTGTGGTCAGGAGCTTAAGTTAGCTGGTAAATATTAACACCACAAGGAACGTGGCCTTTTTTCATGGTTGCAGGTCAGCTCGTTCTCACTCCCGAGGCGTAATATACCGACGTTTTGTCACGTCCCGTTCCTCAGAAACGCGAAAGGAGACCTTCGGCGTTCTTATGGTACGCGGCTGAAATCCAGTGCAATGACGCTCCCGCGGTAATAGACGTTCCAGCCCTGTATTCCAGCCCTAAACCTAACCTTATCCTTAGCTCTAACGATAACCTTAATCCTGACCTTAACCAGGACTTTAATGACGTTAAATAGCGTGTTTGTAAGCGATTTGAAGAAAAAGAGCGAACATGTGTAGATTCAGTCCAGACGGTTCTCATATTTCCTCATTTTTCCGAGGTCATCATTTAGGAACGTGGTGGGTAGCCGAAAGCGTAATATGTCGACGATTTGTCACCTAGCGTAAAATGTTACGCTACGTGAGAACGTGTTGCGCAGGTTTAAGAAGTACAGTGTTTAGACAGGTTTGCACCATTTAATGTTAATCTTTATAAATGTTCATCTCACATGAACTATTACAGGCTTGGCCTTCTGTTTAAGGTGCACGTCATGTGATAGGAAAACTATTTTCTCTTGTCATTGTCGTGGGAGAATGGCCCACCCATCAGAGTATCAATAAACATATGTCTGTGTGCATGTGTGTATGTATGTGTGTGTGTTGGTGATTAGGGTGTGAGGGTTAAATGTCAGTGATATGGTGCTGGGGAGTTCCTCTGCTGGGTAAAAACCTGAGCGACTGCTCATCTCTAATTGGACCTATCTTAGTAACCTTTCCGCAGCCGGGGGTTCCCATTCATCACCCTCTGTCTGTCTGTCAGCCAATCAGAGCTGAGGCAGGTCCTCATGCACACTGTACTTCTGAACTAATGTTTTCATCTTTAATATTTTACATTTTATTATGTTTATACCTTTGTATTTATGTTTTTTTGGGGGGTAGGATTTTAAATTTAGGGGATTCCCTTAGCATCCTTCTCACTGACCTCACGCTTCAGTACGCGTTATTGTTGCTAGCTTAGTGCCTGTGTTGCAATGCAACACTTGTAATGCAATGACTTTTCTGAGGACTTTAGGGACTTGCTCCCCTGCTTACAGGCCCAATGAGCAGCAGAGCAGCAATGCCCATACATAAGGCCCATTTATCTCACACAGTGAAATGTGTCAAAGACAAAATAATAGTCTCTCTGTTAGTTTAACTTTCTTTTCTTATAATTTTATTTGATGTTGAATTAGTTGTTTTAGTGTGGACTGTCAGAAACAATAGACTGTTTATAAAAGAAGGACATAGCGACCACAAGGTCAACCATCTGTTAGCCGGGTCCTGTGAAGCGTCGATCTGAGGATTTTGGCTGTTGCTATCTTAAGCTGCGTCCACACTGGAAGCGGCCCACTCGTCCCACATTGCTTTGCAGCTGACAGCTGATTGCTTATGGACTTTCCAGGCTCCGGTTGCTTAAGGAACCTTATTATGCATTTACTGCTAGGTCATATGTCAATCAATGTATTCTTCAGTGTCATTGGTAGTCACTTCTGTTGCTCACCTGGAAATTGATAAAACTTTATCTTGCACCCTACATATTTCTCATCTCCAGTTCATCTTTTATGTACACTCTATGGAAAAAAGGGACTTTTGTTATCCCTTCCCAAATTCCTGACATTGAAACTGAGCCAAAACATTAAAGCTAGGCTCAGAAACCCTTTGTAAATTAATCCTTCTTATGTGGGAGCTCCTTTCCCATTGTCCTGGAAATGGATAATACTCCCGGTACAGCTTTGGTATGTCACCAAATTTGTTTTGCAAAGACTCCTAATCTATTTTCTCCACCATGTCACTTGTGTGTTACTTTCAGTGACAGTTCCATTGTCAGTCCAAGCAAAAAAAAAATACCATTGCTGTTTTGCTTCTGTAGTGTTTTCTGCAGACATCCAACCCATAGCTACCTGTTTACACCAGCACACACATGCCCCCGTGTTCATTCAGCGTGATGCATTTACTGACAGAGATTATTTCGAAGAAATGTGCTAAAAGCTGGTTAAAGGTTGCATTAGAGAGAATATAGACACACATACAAGCTTGTAGCACATCGTCACACATACGGAAAGTTTTGCTACGTTTTTGAATCAGAGGGGGAATTGGTCCTGTGCTGTCGAAAATGCAGAAACGGGTAAGAGACAGACGTGAAACCAGACAGATGCGCAAACAGACAGACTGACAGCAGCAGCACACAAAGACGGAGGGGAGGCCTGCAGAGAGATGTGAGAGAGTGTGTTAATCCACATGGCGTAGCATTTCCTCTGTGGATCAGTGTGCGTTTGAACTTTTCAAGGGTAGGATGGCAAGGAGCGATCGGCCACTCTGTAAATGTCAGTGGATCTGAACAGCCGGAGCCCAGACAGCCTTGTGCCGTCGCCTGCCACTCACACTCTTCTTTATCCATCCTTCTCTTTTTTGTCTCTGTCTGGGAGCTGTTTATTTTCTCTTCTCCTTCCCCATCCTCTGTTATCCCACCCACCCTCTCCCTCTCACTTTCATTATTGTCTTTTACCTTTGCCTTGCCATTGCCTGCAGGAATATAGCAGATCCTGTAATAGACATGGCTGGTTTTTGTTTCTTTGTTTTTCTCTTTTCTCACCCTTTTCTGGATTTCTGCTCAGCCTAACTCCACCTGACTAGTAACCGCTCTGTTTCACATTACTTGGTTTCAGAGACCATATTGTATTCTGGCTTCTTGCCTTTATATTTCCCCTA
This sequence comes from Pundamilia nyererei, assembly GCF_000239375.1. NCBI lineage: Eukaryota > Metazoa > Chordata > Actinopteri > Cichliformes > Cichlidae > Pundamilia > Pundamilia nyererei. The sequence continues at coordinate 2,836,830 of NW_005187411.1, forward strand.
ATTTATTAGCCTACCTTTATTTTTCTCTGCTAGTAATTAGATTTTTTTGTGTGTGTGTCTTGTAGAAGATGCTGTTTTATTACATTCTTCCAAACCATCTTCAATTTCCAAGGGAATTATCAAGGGAGAGTCCCTTCATTTAATTTGTACGGAAATTAATTTGTCAGTGTAAGAAATAGGATACTTGCTAATCTGGTTAGGCCAGCATTTGTCCCACCCCCTCCCACCGCCACTTTAGGCCGCCTCTCTGACAGTGTTCAGGAGCGAGGAGGCAGAGACAGTAGACAGGCACGCCGTTCTTGGAGACGAGGCAGGAATTCAAATAGAAGTGAAGGAAAATACTCCTTGAATCGCTACCTTATCGTGGTGGAGGGGTTTGTGTGTCCC
>NW_005187411.1:2842104-2848321 GCF_000239375.1 Pundamilia nyererei
CCCGGACAAAGCGGATGACGATGGATGGATGGATGGATGGAAAATACAGATCTTTTGGCGACAAAAGAAACAGTGAAAGGGGAAGTGAGAAAGACACAAGGAAAAGAGGAAGAGTATTAAAATCAAAATGCCAAGAGGCGGGGTCATAAAACGACTGCCTTTATTGAGCGGGGCACAGTGGGCCAGTTGCTGCCTGCGGGCCTTTTCTACTCTTGTACTGCACTGCAACTCCACAAGTCGTACTCATACTTCAATTCGGTCCAATGAAGCTTCCCTGTTAGGACATTTTGAGTAAAAATGTAACAGTGGGAGGGTAAGGCGATAAATTAAAGAAATGCATATATTTTTGTGCTGTTGTTGCAGGAATTTTTGATTTCTATTTGTGAAAATGATGTTTAGGTCTTTAGCCGCCAAAGCAGAGGCAGGGTGGGGTGGACTGGCAGGTGACGTTCTTTGGCGTTAGTCTGGCAGACTGGGCCTGTGATGTGACAGCTGACACAAAAGAAGGATCTAGAGTACAAGGAGAAAGAGCCAAGGATAATTCAAACTTAACAAACAAGTAAAACTCTAGGAATTAGCCTAAGCGTTACACCCTAGCAGCAGAATAGTCTGGCAAGAGTGAATGGAAGGACCTGGGATATATGTGCATTGCCGCGCCCAGGCAGACACACAGACAGAGGTGAGGGTAACAAAACTGCCGACCAGCAGTGAAGGCACGGGGAACATGGTATTATATTTAACTGAGACCCAGGACATGTTGGAGAGATTACATCTCTCAGCTGGCCCGGGAACACTTCAGGATTAGCTGGAAGAGGTGGCTGGAGAGACCGAGGTCTGGACACCCTTACTTCGGCTGTTCTCCTCTCTACTTGAATAAGGAGAAGAAAATGAATGGATAGAGATATGCAAGTTGTATCGGTCTTAAACTTAATGAGTGAAATGTTCCAGCGTCAGTGTCCACATACTTTTGGCCAAATAGCAAGTATTGTTAAAAATGTATGAACATAGAAGTGCTCGCTAATCCAAGAAATATGGAAATTTATGTGCATTGCAGTATCTATCAAAAACTGGAGAAAGAATGAGAGGAAGAAGAAGAGAGAGAGAGAGAGAGTGTGTGTGTGTGTGTGTGTGTGTGTGTGTGTGTGTGTGTGTGTGTGTGTGTGTGTGTGTGTGTGTGTGTGTGTGTGTGTCCCTCTCAGCTCGGTCCCATCCCTCCTGGCCATCTCTCTCTACACTCAGGCAGTCTCTCTGGCTGTTGTGTGTTTGTCTGAGATATGGACTTGGATGCACCGAGCGACCGCCCACTCCACGCATTCCTCTGTAGTCCATCCGCTTCCCTTGGACGTTGAACAAATTGATTTGGGCGTTGATTATTCAAGGGGCACGTTTCATAACTTTTGACTGGCTTTTCTCCACCTCCCACTCCTGTGTTTTTCTCGCCGTGCATCTGGCTCTTTCTATCTCACGCCCATGTCCAGCTGCGGCTCTGCAGGATACCGCAGAAGGAGGCCCGTGGGTCGTGTAGTAACTTCAGATTGCAGTTTGAAGGAAGTTCATACAGCGAGGTTTTGACTTTGTTCACTTTGGTCGCAGTTTGTTAACAACATATCACCTTGATTTGTGCAACTGCACATGAATGTGTTAACTTTTCTCAGTGTTTAATTATTTTATAACACTCCTGGTGATTAAAAGGAATCACTGTACCCGCGGCTGCATAAAAATCTATATGTGTACACTAATAATGAATATTCAAGAAAGATCGGACACCAACTAATAAACCATTCATCACAGGAACATGAGCTGAGGCAGAGCTGCAGACACACTCCTGCTTGTTATTAATATAAATGATCACCAAAAATGACTAATCGACTCAACTCTGTCCCTCTCTCTTGAGCCAGGAAGTCAAATGAGTTTCTCTGAACATGTAGCATAATTAAAAAAAAAAAAAAAGAAAATCCCAATTATGATCAAATTTACAAGGGATTATTTTCCCGTCGTCTTCAGTTCTAGGCGAAGCTTTTAAAAAGCTGCAACAGCTGTAAGTAGACCAGGAATTTAGTAATTACTTCCATAATTGATCATTTTCTTAATTAAGCAATCAACTTTTCAGTTCAGTGTAAAAAGGCAGTGTCCTGAAATTGTTGTTTTTGTCTGCCAAACAGCCTCTAAGACCTCTAGATAATTAATTTAAAAAAAAAGCAAATCAGAAAATGTGTCTTTTTTTTGGAAACAGAAAAAAAAGGCTAATCAGTTATCAAAATAGTTGCTGATTAATTTCCTGTTGATAAACTAATTTCATCTCTACTTAAAAGAACCGCCTGCGTAGAGAGAAAACCGATTTCTTTGACACGAAATATCACACGCAGCTAATTAGCTAATCGTTCAGCTTTATGCTGCTTGCATGAAGTTGGGTCCATCCATTAATAAAGAGTAAAGCTGGCATTAGAGCTAACCAAAAAAATAAAATAAAACTATCAGTTATTTCTTTAGCCACTGCTACCCTCATCAAACACCTTACACAGATCAGCAGTGAGAGAAGACAGTGAGCGAAGAGTGACACACAGAAATGAGCCACAGAGTAAATGAGAGCGTTATAAAGAGAAAATGAGGCACTAGTGATTAATTAACTCCTCTCGCTTCCTCGTCCTGTAAGGCCAGGATAATTTTGTGACTTTATACGACTGCCGCAGTGCTGTGCGCTCCGGCTCGGTCTCGTACACCATGAAACATAGATCAAGAGGAAAGTTTGAGCGCGGAGAGACTGTATTATATGAGCCTCTGCTTGATTGCTCTGCAACCAGAGAAGAGTGAGGGGGAGGAATAGTTTTGGCGAACTCACTAATACATCTGATGTATTTCTTCCTCTTGAATGTAATGCACTCGCACACCTTATGCAATACAGAAGTACTTGAAGATATAAACAGTCCACTCTGATGTACGAATCTATCCAGAATTTTGCAGCTACTGCTTCCTGTTGAGCCCTTTGGCTCTGTGTGTGTGTGTGTCTGTGTGTGTGTTTGCAGTGTTTGTGTATGAGCATGACGCGCCATGTGCATACGTCTTTTTATTGTCCTCCAGCACACTGCTGTAATCAGGTAAGCCTACCGGCAGTGTTATCTCTGTCAGGTACTGTTAACCACTAGCTAACTCCTCCACAGAGCTCCTTCTGTGTTTCATCCCTTTTCTAGCTTTTCTTTCCTTTTTTCCCCTCTTCAGCAGCCTCCAGGCTCTCTAATCTGCCTCCCCGATGGCTTCCCTTCCTCTCCTACCTCATCTGGTTCCCCTCTGGCACACTTCATCTCAGCGTCACCAGAACTATACATAAGCCTTCTCCTGTCTTCCTTTGGCTTCCTGGGTAGAAAAAGATCCGTGCTGTGTCATCTGGGATGTTGATATGCGTCAGTGGATTTGAGTGCACCCTGTGATTATGCTGTATAAAAAGGATCCTTTGCACAGTGGACTCACACAGTACATGTGTCACCTGTTTGCACCAGACCACATCAAGTTAATATAGTGTAGACTACATTGCTACTGTGACTTCAGAGCCTCAGCATAAGCATTTTTGCTAATCCCATGCTGCCTGTTTTTCGTTTTTTGTTTTTTTCAGCAAGCAAGATTAAGTTTGAACGAGAGAGAGAAGCTTTAGCAAATCCCATTCATAACCATCAACAGAGAAAGTCGTACTATGATTCAGGTAACTCCATTGAATGTGTTCCAGAAGGCATTACCACCACAAACACAGTCCAGAGGTCCAGTTATGTGACTAGCATAACGGGACCTAGCAGGTGAAATTGCCTGTAGATCAAACCCATTCTTGTACCAAGAAGTTTGTTTCATGGTTGAAGCTGGGGGGTTTGTGGGGATCGACTTGCCTGTGGAGTCAGCCTCAAGTGGCCAAGAGAGCAAATGTCTTAGGCGCTTCAATATGCAGCCCTGAAGACTGTCACTTGGTTAAAACAGGTTCCACATACACAAACACATTCATTTTCATAGCTAACAGAGGCTGCTGATGAAGCTAAAACAACTGTGAAACATATGTAGAGAAAACCCGAGTTGTCCCTAAACACAACACTGGCACACAGGGAGGGCCTGTGAAAAAGGAGAGGCAAAGTTCAGAGTGGGTCAGCATACAGGAGCTGTATGGTAAAAAAAAAAAAAAGGGGGGGGGGGATTGTAGAAATTTTATTTGTGATCCAGAGGGCAAGTTTCTTAAGAGGGTTGATCAGGTGACTGGGCACTGGAGGAAACACAGGAGACAGGAGTTACTAAACATTGATGAATAAGCACAGGAACCAACTCAGAAATCTAATTTACTACCACAGTGATGAGGACAGTCTGGTGCAGAGCCCGTCACAGGCAGCTTTAAACAAACAGCCTTCACTGAGCAGATTGCTTGCAGGTGTGTGACAGCAAACCTGCTCTACCCGAGGGCGGAAACCAGCCGGGATCTAACCACCTGCAACCAAACACAGAGAAATACGAAAACAGTCTTCCCCAAACCTGAACCACACACATTCATCACTATGATACATTTGTGGTCAGAAGTACATAAATACACTCATCATGGGAGTGAATGTCATGGTAATTTGGAGCTTTTTCCAGGCTGGAATAATTGTACAACATTCATCTTTGATGACTAACCACTAATCCACACAGGTTCAAAAATATATATACACTCACCTAAATCTTAGCCATGGCCTATTAACTTATCCTAGTGGTTATGCTTGACTACAAGTGTTAGTTTCACTTTGCAACATAAAATATATTTTTTGACAGCACTCATTGGATTGACCAATACTCGGAACAAAGGGAATGTTCAAGGAACTCAGTGAAAATCTAAGGAGGAGAACTATACATTCCAAGATCATGAGTTCAAATAATTGTACACAAGGAGAGGAAATTTTGGTTAGGATGTTCAGGAGAAATCAAGGAACTACCAAAGCTCAAACCTGACATTAATTTGAAGGGGCAACTTGCTAAGGTATATAGTAGGAGTGTGAGTTTATATTTGAGCCTGTGTATAGAACAGTTACAAAAAAAATCAATAAAACCCCAAATTACCCTGAGATTTACTCACATGATGCACATGTAGTAAACCCCCAAAGGCTCATTCTGAGCCACCAAAGAGCCTGATTGCTAACAGCAGTTACTGATAACTTCCTGTAATTGATACATTTGGGGTCCATATATAAAGTGAAACATGAAAGTAGCTCTTCCACGTATCTTCCCCCCAAATTCAAACCCACCCACTGTCTATCCTGTGTGTGTTTGGATTGAAAATGAAAGCTGGCAGTAAGAGTGTTTGCCAAGGTGTCTCTTTGGTGGATAGATGATTTAGTGGGTGATTCTATGAGGAGATTCCTCTGTGGTCTCAGCTGGGATGGAGTGAAAAAGATAGCGAGGAGAGAGTGGGGCGGGGGCCAGACTGCCCTAGTCATTTGATGGAGAGGTGGAGTAGGACTGGGTAATAAGACTGCACAGGTGTCCGTGGGCACACACACACACACACACACACACACAGAAGCCTGAGCACATGCACAAAATGGTCCAGTAGATTAAATGCGCTGCAGGTTGTGTGAGACCAGAGAGCCAAGCAGAGAGAATGGGAGAAGGTGTTGAGTCTGTGTGTAAGCTCCAGGGCAGCAAAGTCTTCCTCTACCACTAAGTCAGCTACTGATCTCATTTCTCCCCAGATGGACTCCTAACACACTCCCATCAGGGGACAAATATATATTCTCTCTGTCTCTTTTGCTCACACATTCCTGCACCAGCGACCTTTTCTCTTTATTTGTCTCCCACTCTCTTGCTATGACTTCATCTGGGGCCCTTGCTCTTTGTGTGTGTGAGTGTGTGGGGGGGGGGGGGTTGTAGTTTTTCTTTTGTTTGTTTTATTCCCTCTCCGTCTTTACGTTCCTCCTCCACACCTACACCTCTCGAACTCTGTATTCTTCTGTATGTCTGTCACATAATTTCATCCTATATCATGCAGTATCTCAAACACCATTGCCCTCTCTCCTCCTCTTTTGATCAATCATTGCATACAGGTGCTGCTAAACTGTGTCCTCTGGTGAACCGGCCACCCCAGAGTGTCCCTTGCGCCTGCCTCCATCCTTGCTCTTTGTCATCGTTCTCATCGCCTCAGCCCTCCAGCTCTTGCCCCAGTTTGTCAGCGAAGCAAAACTGGCTGAGTCTTGGAGCCATCATTCATCTACACCCC
>NW_005187411.1:2848341-2861045 GCF_000239375.1 Pundamilia nyererei
CCCCCCAACTCCTGACGCATTGGCGGCTTGGCTGGTCTCAGACAAATAGCATCATGGCAGATAATACAGCCACAGCCAGAAAAAGAGCCAAATAAATGGTCCCTTCTATGCCGACCTAATGGTCCTGCTTTCCACTTGGCCAGAGGACAGTGCTTAGCCTGGGTACTACATGGATACAAACGTCCGCTTGGAAAGAGAAAAACTCACAAGCCTCACAGGCACCTTATGAATAAAGCCTGTCAGCTGTCAACATATCCCTAGACAAATACAGTGCTTATCGGGGGGATGTTTATTGTGCTATTTGCATGGTGATGTATGAATGTGACATGAAGGTGTCTGTTGCAGGAGTACATAACGGGGAGATAATTCAAATCTCAAAGCCCTAATCACATCTAAAGCGCTATCACATATACGCTAATATTCATACGCATGCAGCACTCGATAACCTTTGCAGATCGGCGATAGATGCCAACATATTTCAAATTGTGCGTCTTATTCTGAAGTTCAGGGGGGAAAAAACCCAACAAGATGTCAAAAGAAAATGCATTTTACGTTGTACAGTTTAGCGCAGCTGCGTGTTAACGAGAACGAGGTGTAAGGAGACTGCATAATTAAACAAGTCCGGAAAATCCGTTACATTGTGACATTTCATTTGTGGTTCTCACTGGAGATAGTTATGCCATATGTTATGAATTTGTCTCCTCTGTCAACGCACCAGGTGGTGGGATTATTAAGCAGTTATAATTATTGAGCTATCAGGGTGTATCACAACATGACATCAATATATTATTACTGCTATACTGTTTATCTATCAAAAACATAAAACAAGTTTTTCCTTCTTTCTTTTGTCATTTTGCAAGTCTGCGTTTATGGAGAAAAATGTAGAATATTGTAATTTTAGGCATCGTCATGGAAAAGCAAAAGCTTTCTACAGAAAAACTAAGTACACCATTGCTGTTTTCATAAGAATTATGAGGGTGTGTAGCAGTGAGATCATGCTAATTAAATGTGTTTGGTTAAAGGATGATCAGGGAGTGTGAGCACCTCTATAAAAGGCAACGTTTTGGAAGTTTGTTCAGTTCTGGAGCATTCAAAAGAACAATCCTCCCAGGAGTTCATGTCCTATTGCCTCAAGGTCAGACTGTGCAATGTTCAGAGAAACTGCAAAAAATGTTAGAGCTTCATCTCAGACTGTTTGAAAAATTATAACTGAACAAACCACAAGACTTCTGGGACAATCGCCTTTGGACATACGAGACCAAAATGGATATGTTTATGAGCACAAACACCTCAAACCAACTATGAATCGCAGTAGACTACAGGTTGTTTTGCAGGTACAGGACCTTGACACCGTGTAGTCATTGTGTTGAACATTAACTTCTCTGTATTCTAGAGTCAAACAGCATCTGTCCAACAGCTAAAACTTGGCCTAAACTGGGTCACACAACAGGACGAAGATCCCAAGCACGAAAGCAAATCTACAACAGAATGGCTGAAAAAGAAAAGAATTAAGGTGTTGCAATGGCCCAGTCAAAGTCCAGACTTCAACCTGATTGATATGTTGTGGCAGGACCTTAAGAGCGCTCTGCAAATATCTGTAGACCTCAATGAACTGAAACAACGTTGCAAAGACGAGAGGGAAACCCTTCCCAAATGGTGATGTTCAGAAACCAGTGATAACAATTACATAACATGCTACATGCTATTGAATCATGCGGCATACTTAGTATTTCATAAGACTTCTTTTTCACACAAGTGTATCAGCTTAGCTTCATTTTAACCCAGATTTGGTTGTAATGTATCCAAGTTTTGCTTGCATGCTAGTAAGAATATCCTACATCTGGCTCTTCTGAACTTGCATTTATAGTCCCTCCAACTATAAATATAGTACGTAATACATGTAGCAAAGATTCATTTTTTCCACTGTTGTTTAAAAAAAGCAAAAGGCAGATTGCTTGACTTTTTTTTCCCTTTAATTGAATATCCCAGTTAATTGTTTATTGTCCTCATCACTTTTTTAAGTCCTTAAGAAAGTTTTTTATGACCTTATTGGAAGGACTAAAAAGGACATTGCAAATCACAGATGGGGAAAGTGCAATCATTGCCGGTTTCTCATCTTGCTGTGATTAAGGCTTGATTATGATTTCTTTAGGGTCACGGAAAAAATCTGGCTTGGATTAAAAGAAAGAAAGTTGAGTGGCAGTAAGAAATCAAAAGTGAGAGTGAGCTCTGTGAAAGCCCATATCCACCTCCTTTACCCTGAAGGTGTTTTTAAAAAAAAAAAAAAAAACATTCGCTTCTTGGAAAGGCAGTCGCCAAATAAAAAAATTAAATATGTCTAAATGAGATAAAGCCTAATCTGATCACCTAAAATGGAGAAGAAATGGAGTTCAGAGCATCAATAATTTACCATGTTGTCGTTGCACTTGTAAACATTTGAAAGTGTTCGCACCATCATCGTCATCATAATCACTGACGATGACAGACAGGCCGCCACCATTACTGCTGATGCTGACTATTTCCTCTCTTTCCATCTATCACTGATGGGCCTTTTTCCATTCTCCTTGATCATGGCTACTGTTGTCGCCTTCTCTCCTGTAGCGTAATGACTCAGTGTGTGATGCTGGATGGTTGCTGACAGTGTGTCCTATGACTCACATCAGGGTGGTACTGCTGTCCCAGCACATCTCTACACCCCCTCATCCCGCCACCCTATGTGCATCCTCCTATGCCTCCTATACTCTCCTCTTCTGCTTCGGTTTGGGATGCACCTTCCTCACTAAGTAGGGGACATCCGCTAATAATAAGTAAACATAAGCACACACAGATACCTGTGCAGGCCCGTTGGATAGCTATATAGAGTTTACTGTGTTTTAATCAGTCATCTCCTATTTTCCCTCCCATGTGGAGTGTGATAATAAATAAGTAAATAAATAAAGCTGGAGCAAAAAGGGGAAAGCTGACAGGAGGCAAAGATGCCATTGGAAAAAAGGTGATGAGGCCGTATTAATGTTGGAAATAAGTTTGACTGTGTACTGAATGTGCTGGTGCTACAAAGGTATAAAATGTTGCGACACTTTATTACACACAGCTGCTCAGGTGTAAAACATACTCTTTAAACAAGACAAATTTTAGTTTAGATCCACAAATAGAGGAAAAATATAAATATAGAGTAATATTCTTACTCGTGATTGTCACGCTCAGATTATCGATCTGTAAGAAATGCTAAGCATGTCCCATGCTGCAGTGAGGTCTGCTTCACACAGACACCTTGGCTTGTTTTGTGTAAATACCACACTTAAACTCTCCTGCTTTAAAGAGTTTGGGGAGTCATAAACCGTGACAGAACCCCAGGCCTTACCACTCCCTATAAAACACTGACTGTTTATGGATGCCTGTACCTGCAGCTTTCCACCAATAAACGCTTTCCTTTGTCCTTCTGGGAAGTGGACGGAGGAAAAGGAGCGAAAGGGGACTAGATTGTGTGACTTTAACCAGGAAGTGTTCCCTGTCTGTAGTTTTGGTAGATAGTTTGCCATCTGCAATAAAACTCTAAATGAGTGGAGAGGCATGTAAGTTTCTGCAAGTAAATGACATTTGAACCGTGACACTGATAGCATCTGTTTTTTGTTTTGTTCTTTTCTAACCAACTAACGCAGAGCATCTTAAGAGCTACTAAAGATTTCATCCCATTCCAAAATGGCAAGGAAACACTTGATATTGAACATCGATATTTTGAAATATGGAGCTAACCTCCAGGTCTGAAGCGGAGAGTCATAGAAATGCAAGAAATACGCATTTATCTCAGTAACCAGAAGGGGGCGACTCCTGTTTTTGCCAAAAGCCTTTGGCTTGCTTTTTCGGTTGTATAGACGTATATGGGAAAACAGCTTCCTCACACTGAGACCTCAGCGAGCACCTTCTTCATGACTTCATTGACTCACTCCCTAGTGTCGGGTCATATCGAATAGATAATGAAGTCCATTTTGTAAATTATTCATTCTGAGTCAGGAGGATTTGATTGCTTTTGTGCTTACCGCTCACTCCCGGTCTCAGCTGAGTTGAAGACACAAGTGTAGATGTACACTAGATTTTTGCCATGATTTTAATATTTCAGTTTGGAAACACGAGACTTTGTGGAAAAAACTTTGAAACAAACTCTCAGAAATGTCTTTGTTTTGGGTTTTAACTTCTTCTCTTCCTGGACAACAGGTGTGGCGGTATTGTGTGACTTGCGACACCTGTTGTCCAGGAGAATGCTGCAGTGGCTTACTGCGCTTTAATGGTGAGCATAAATAGAGACCATTGGACCAATGCGGCAGGTACTGTATACTGACACCTTTATTCAGGATATGCTCATTGGCTGCTCACTGGACAGCATACGGTTTGCCAAGATGGCAACTCAAAGCTTCATAACAGGACTACATCCAAAAGTACTGCTTATAATATCACACAACAGATATATATGCAGCTCCCATTTATCTGATTAGGAGAAAGCATCCTCATTTTTCACTGGCTGAAAAACTTGATTTTCTGTCTGCATGGAGAAAAAAACAATAATGCACTTTTGTATTTATGTGCGTTGTCCTTTCTTGTAAATGTCATCAGTGAACAGCTTCCCCTCCCCTGCACTTCTTTCTGCTTAGAATGTAAGTGGACTCAGTGCCGTCCGCTTGGTGCCATTGTCATTGTTGAGCCAAAGTTCTTTTAATCACACCGCTGCCCTCAACCCGCCGTGATTTACTAGCTCTCCCCATCCATGAGGCCTCTGCTCCAGCCAATTGCATTAAAGAGATAAATAACCAGACCAATAAAAGTGTTGTGAGCGGGCCGAATGGGTCCTGGAAAGCTCGCCGTCCATTTGGTGCTGTAAGCAACGGTGTGGGGGGGGGTGCGGTATCAGAGGAGGGGTGGGGCTTTTAGTGGAAGGTTTTTTAGGGGTGATATTGTGATTGGTGGTGGAGGTGATGTCATGTCATCCATCTCAGGGAGCCACTTCATTAGGCTAATGGAAGGGCTGGACCGCTCACTGTTCGTTCCTGTGTGTGTGTGTGTGTGTGTGTGTGTGTGTGTGTGTGTGTGTGTGTGTGTGTGTGTGTGTGTGTGTTTGTCCTTCCACTGATGGCAGCTTCCAAGGCTAAAGTGATTTTATTAGCCAGGCACATAGCCCATCACTGTGTATGGACATAAGCATGTGTGTGTGTGTCCATGTGTGTGTCTGTACAGTCATAAGGCTGTACAGGTGCTATTTTAGGTGTGAGGAGAAAATACAGAAATAAACCCACCTTATTTTTTTAATGTTTCGACTGCAGTCACATTCCTTCAGTGACTTGCAAAAAACGTGAAGTGCAGGGAGAATACTCAGCAAACTTCAGAGTAACATCAATGAAGGACTTTGATTTGTCACTGACTTAAATTTGCACGTCACTTCAAATGTTCCTCTTGTGACGAGCGAAGAGGACAAAGGGAAATGCTCTTGGAATCTGCTGCACCACCCGACCTCCTCCCTCTGCGTCTCGCTCTTCCTCTCCTCCTCTCTCTTTCCATCGCTTTCTGTTTGTCAGTTTTTCCGCCTGAAACCCACACGGGCTGCCGTCTGGACTTCTGCTGCGTTTACAGGACGCAATTCCTCTGATTCGAGTCCGTTTTAGCAATTTTTTTGATTTTTCACATGCCGGGACGCGTCTTTGAATTGTTTTGTAACAACCAGGGGCTTGCTCCATCATCTGAACTGTCCTTTCCCACTGAAATATCTCTCATCTTCTTTTTTCTGTTAAATAGTTAAATAGATGTTTAATGGTTGGCCTTGATGTGGGTCTGGCGAGTCTGTTCTTTTCATGCCTTTAAAGTTGAGATGAATTCAGTTTATTACAGAACAAATTCAGTTTAAATTGATCAAAAGCAGCAGCACCTTAGAAAAGTCTTTCAGCTTCCCTTCCCTTTTGTGTCTGTGTGTGTGTGTGTGGCTCTTATCCTTAGACATAAACCACGAGACATAAACATAGGATTGTATTAATCTGTTTATTCACAGTGTTTATAGACTATAATATGAGGTTAAATGTAATACTTGTGCATCCAGATTTTCACCATGGAGGTGTTAACGGAAAGGAGTAGTCACACTGTTCCCGAGCTGTGCAGTATGTTCAATAGCTTAGTAGTTCTCAAAGAAAGTAAATCTTTAAAAAAATGATCGGCTAAAGCATATGCTCTCTGCACCCATTAAGATGTGTAAATGAGAGGAAGGGAAGGCAGGTAGCCCTAGCAAGGCGCTTGTATCCCCCACATATAGACACCTGCTACCAGAGCAAAAGTGCACGAGCCAAGCTGTTTGCTATTAGTATTAATTCCTCCAGTATTCTGAAAGTCATCAGCCACCCTGAATAGGAATTAAACTATTCCCTTTTGTTTGTATATTTTTTGTCACCATGATTAATTTAACTTCTCTGCATGCTGAGATGTAAGGAATGCGTGGTGTTGTGACCTCCACAGATGTGTAAATGCGCGGGGACATGTTTTTAAATTGTGGGTAAACACTCCACTCCTTAAAAAGGGTGAATCCATCCATATTCTTCTGTATTTTTTTATTTAATTTATCCAATTGTAGTCTGTTTTTAATTGTTATCAGGCAATTAAACTGATATTATTTATCTTTGCTAATTATTAATGATTTCTTTAATGTCAGTTTTTCAGTAGTTTGTGTAATATTGAATATTTATAAATGTATCATAGCTGATTAGAAAAAGCTATTTTATTCTGAAAATATTTATTCTTTATTCTGAAAATGATTTCTTACCAGTTTATTATTGCTTCTATTATTTTAGTATTTGAGAATGAAATAATTTTTAAAGAGATTGTTAGTATTATTCATCTATATTTAAAGTCATTATGGGGTGGCTGATAACCATGTAAAATAGCCATAAACTATATATATTCTTTGCATTAAAATTAAAATTTTAAATCAAATAAATACTTTTTTATTTTATTTATTTAGTACGTCATTTTTAAACACTGTTTATATACCTATTGTAAAGATGCTGCAGAGATTTAGATTTGTTTTTTAATTCTGCTAATATGTATCACACAAATTCAAAAAAAATAATTTGACATTGCAACCATTGTTGCACTAATCTAATGGCAAAAGCATCATAAAATGTAACATTAATAAAAACTAGCAACATTGTTATTATTTTATTTTCATAATAAAATCATTATTAACTAAACTTTAGATATGAATAATTGATTATTTATTAACAGTAGCCATTATAAAGTCTTTCTTTTATCTATATATAAGCTACGCCAAATTCCTGTGGGCTCAGACTCTATAGTACACATTCAGTTTCTCTGTGTACGTATGTTATGTGCTTACTCCTGTTTAAGTGGCCTTTGCATTTCAAAGCGCAGTGCGTGTTTGGCTTGTGTCCGGGTGTTCGCACTGCACACTGCGGTGGCCTTTAACGCCTGTCCCTGGTGCAGATCGATTTTGTGCCTAGCCAGCAGCCCGCTGCTAACCTTGAGGTAAGTTGGCGTAATGAGATCGCATCTGACGGCATTGACTCACACCTGACAGCACTGACACTCAGCTCCCAGCCAGGGAGCGACACAGACAGGCAGAGTGGGAAAGGGTAGGTCCTTTGTGGTCGGCTATACTGTTAAAAGCTTTGTTTTGTTCTATAAAACCTATTGCAGTTTATGAAACCTTTCACTGGAGACGGAAGCTGGGTGAACATGTCCGTGGTCCACAATCATTTACTATAAAATCTCTGTGGAAGATGTTGAAAAGAACGGCAGGTACGTTTGCCGTTCTTCTTCCACGAGAAAGCCAAATTTTCAAGATCGACCTCTGTATTATTGAAGCCTGAGCCGCCGCAGCCTCTTAGAGTTCAGTACAGTTGAATTCAGAGTGTAGCTTTGCTGCTGCTCTGTGGGATTTGTCTGTAGGCGGTGCTGGGTTATGTATGACCCACTGTCTAACCAGACTCGTGGTAAAAAGCATATTTTCTGGCCCAGATTAAAACCTCAGCAAGCCAACAGGGATCACTTATGCGCCTAAAACAATGTGAAATTTGATCTAAAAAGAATTAAAACATATACTGCCCATCAGTGTAATGTACCTGCACACATATTATGGGATGGCTCTTTCCTTTAAACCTGTGATAAGCATGCTGGGGCTGATTTCGAGATGCATGTATCAAGCTAAAATTGGATACGATGAGCCTGGGATAACCATTATCTGAGTGGTGGTAATTGAAACAATAATGGACATGATAACAGCTTGGCAAATAGCATTGATCCATCATCTAAGATGAGCCCTCTTTGTGCATTAAAAGCATGACTAAATGGTGCAAACTGATATTGCTCTCGGTCATGGCTAGGTCGTGTGGGCTAATTGAAAAAGAAATGAGTAAAATGAGGGTTTTGTGATGTGTGGAAGTGCGATGAGCCTCTCACCTTGCCTCGCTCGGGCTTTCAATCCCTCGCACAACCTGGGATTAGCCGAAGATACGGCATGATTTTGGCGGAAGCGTGGAATTGGAATTCAGTTTCTGTATATCCACGCACAGATGTAGTCTACTAAGCCAGTGGGACCCAGATCGATAGGAATCTAACAGTTTTAGCACCTGAGCAGCTCAGGAGCATCCTCGGCTGGTTACGTCTTAGTCTCGGCCTTGTCTACACACTCCTCCGGCGTTACTTTCCGGGCTGCAACCTGACCTTGACACGTTTTCTCATCTGCCTGCTTTGCTGCTTTGCTGATGTCCAACTTTCACAGGGTTGAAGTGGTACTCTGCTTCACCTAGCCTATAGATTGAGCACTGCTGGGCTGGGTGAACACATGGAAAATGAGATCGCTGACCTACAGCAAAGGTTAGACTTCAGTAAGCACGAGCACTCAGATGAGGGCCGGTGCAGGAGCCGGGGCTTTAATAAACTACTGCTGACCATAAGCCTATTGTTTTACGTCTCTCCTCTGGATATCTGTGCATGTGTGTGTTTGCGCGTGTGTATGTGTTTAATGTAATGCCACTGGAGCTGCAGCCCTCATTGGGGCTAGCTGTGTTAAGCTGAAATGTTATTATTGATTACACACAGAGGTTGTGATGGAAAAGCAACAGCCAGGGAATGAGCCCAGCTCCAGGTGCGTGCATGTTTATGTTTATGTATGCGTGCTTGCGTGTGTGTGTGTGTGTGTGTAGGTGGATGTATATGTGAGCCACAGCTATGCTGTCCATCAGCCTAGCCTAATCCATTGTGGTGGTGGTGGGGGGGACAATGGCACAGTGAGAGGGGAAGAACAGTATTTGAGGGTGAGGTGGTGTTTGTTGTATTTTTGAACATCCTGTGAGCCTTTCTTAGATTTTGCAAGTATATATTTTTAAGAAAGGACCCTTTTCCTACTTGCTCTCTAGCTCTTTCTGTCCTTGTCACATGTAATCACTTAAAAATGCTTATGTCATCTACACGCACATGCAGTAAACTCATAAAACTACATACAGTACTTAGAATTACACATATAAGAGCATGTACAAGCCCCTTTTCACTCTGTCTTTCTGCCTTTCCTTCACAGACACCTGTGGTTACACACACACTAGCATACGTTCACTCTCTCTCACACACACACACACACATCAAGTCTCACACTCTCCACCACAGTCCCTTTATGCGAGGCCTGCCTGGCACCCAACTGTGAGGCACTTTTAATTAGAGCCCTGCTGTTAAGCACAGACCTCCTCCAATGGTCCCATCCACTTCCCATCACCTCCTTCCTCCAACCCACACACCCTCCATTGCACACAGACCGCCGCTGTGCTCTCTTCACTCCTTGTCCTTTGAGACCTGAAGGCGTTAAACACTGTACCCAGAAGGCGAAGAAAATGCACGACCCCTTTCTCTAGCCCTTTTTAAGCTCAAATTCTGTAAACAGTCACATTAAACTGCGACTATATAACTATGAAAGAACAATTACAAACATTGATGGTTTTTAAAAAAATTGAATTTCATGGAATTTACTCTGTTCTGTTTGGTTTTGTTTCTGAATGAAAACGCTCTTTAGTCTGCCTGAAAAAATGGACTTCGAGTGCTATCGGGTTTGTGAGCAGGAAAGATATGCAACACATGCACTCTTGTAACACAGTCAGCTGTGCAGCAATGCTCAAAATATTCCTGGAACTCAAGCTGCTCCATCACACTCATAACCTGCATTCTTCCATTTCCCTTTTTCAGCAAGGCCAAAGCCCTTCAGAGGAAATTTAAAAATAAAAAAAAAGAAGGAAAGAAAGAAAAACAAGTCTCTCACATTCATTGAGTCTCTTCAGCATCTGGCTGCTATGATCAAAGGGCTATTGTGTTGGGGGGTCTGTTCTCTAAGCTGCTTTCATTAGGAACCTCCATAATCAGGCGTAAGTTGATTAGAAACAAAGCAGGTGGGATGATGCTACGTTGAGCCAGCACTGGAATTTCGAGCTAAACTTCCCAAAGCCTTTGCATTGTGTGTGTCACTCAGTCCCTGGCAGCAGAGGGGAGAAGGGGATTATAACCTCACAGCATACACATAATGCACACTAACCTCAGTCAGAAATCTTTGGGCTGGGTAAGAGCGCAGCTCTGTTACAGCTTCAGAGGGAAAAATGAAGCAATAAGGAGGTCTGCTTATAACCCATTAGACCCAGTTTGCCAGCAGTAAATATGCCTCGAAAGGCCGCTGTCTGTACATTTGGAGGTAATTCGGAGAAACAGTGAGCGCTGCCTCCATCTGTGACAGCTCGTCTTCAGCTTGATGTGGGAAGACAGGTTGTTTAGGACCGTGGGGATTGAGGGATGAAGAAAGACCAGGGTGTGAGAGGAGGAGGAGGTGGAGGAGGAGGAGGAGGAAGGCTGCAGCTGTTGTTGTGTGTAGTTTAGATTTGGTCTGCTGTGGGTTGGCAGAAATCACAGCAGAGCCAGAGAGGCATCGACAAATATATAGATAGATAATTTCACCTCTTCCTTCCAGTTTCCTCACCTCGCTTTATGTGCTAAAGGCCCCCTTTAAACCCGGGGATTTAGCATAAAAGGCAGAAACAAAGCGGCGTCTCCAAGCCACCTTGCGTTTCCTCCTCCTCCACCTTCTGTGTAGCAAATGTCGCTGCACCGAGAATCCTCCGCTGTCTGCCTCTGTATCGACCTTTCGTCTTCCTCAGAGGAACATAGAGCCGGCTCCTGCTAGGGCCCTTTTCCTTCTGTTCATGGGGTGGGAGGTTTTTTTTATTATGATTGTTTTTAAAGATTTTTTTCCCCTCGCTCTCCCTCTGTCTCGCTCTTTGCCCAGGGTTGCGGATATTGCCAAAAGGAGAGAGGAAAGAAGAAGAAAAAAAAGCAGGGAGGGGAGAGAAGGGGGAAAAAAGCAAGAGTAGAAAGAGAAGTTATTTTGCTGAAGGACATTTGCAGAGGCTGCTTTTAACACCCTCACCCCTCCTCTCCTTCCTCACTCCTTTTCCTCCATCCCTGCTTAAACACACTTCTCCCCTTTCTGCTCTTTAAATATTGAGAATCGCTGAAAATTCTTCTGCTCTCTGCCTTTAGACGCTACTGGCCTCCCAACAGCTCACCAGGCGAGATGTGTTTGGATGGGCTGAAAGGCCCCAGATTGCACAACCTCTCTGCCCCAACTCCAGACCCCAGGAAACTGGTCGGAGCTCCGCTGGTTCCCAAGCTGCACCTCTTCCCCGACTCCCTGTGTTCTCTGTCTGAAGGCCAAGCTCCCCCTCTGGGCTGGCTTTGGCTGCTCATTTCCACAGTAACAGGGGGCAACTCTCCACAGACTTGGCTTTGTAACCTACACCAACATGCTTTTGTGCAAACACACACACACGCAGCTGAAGCAGACTGCAAGTTTGTAAGAGTCACTGTACTCATTACCTCTCACTGCCCAGCTTACATACATCTCTGATTTTCTTTCACTGGCTGCATTATAGATGCTATTTAAAACTTTGCTAACTAGTAGGGTGCGGACGCCTGTGTTGTGGGCCGCTCCAAAATGAACCACTGCCTGAGTTTTGATGTGAATAAGAGCTTTTCTCGAATGATGCATTCCTCAGCGTATGCGACTATTGTAGTTGTTGTATCTCTAAAAGGAAAACAGTAAATAGCTGCTAAATAAAGCCAAAGCTGTAAAAATCTTAAGTGTATCTGGGCTAACTGTTGGTCAAAGCACAGCTGGAAACCAACCCCCCACATATCAAAAAGCGAGAGCTGCAGACTGAGATCATAGACATGTTACTGCTTAACAGTCCACTTTATGGGACTGGCTGTCTTTGTGTTTTAATGAGGAGGCCATGGACGAGTGGAAAGGAAAGGAGAAAGATGGAGGGGTGGTGAGGGTTGGTGGGGTTGTAAGGGAAGATGAGTGATTAGAAAAGACTGAGAAAGAATAAAGGATGGAGTGTTTGGAAGAGGTTATCGTGAGGTTTAGTGTCCCCTTTCTCTCTCCACGTCTAATTAGGAGTGAAAGAAGGGGTTGCCAGGTCCTCCTTTAAGTGCTGCTTTTAATTTTTCACATCACATCCTGATGATTCTCTTCTCTTCTCTTCTCTTCTCAAATCTCTCTAAAGTCAAATGACCGGTTTGTTTTTCTTTGTTTTATTTTATAGCCTCCAGAAATAAAATCTACACTCTTTCTTCAGGATATGTTAGTTGAGCAGGGCCTTAAATTGGCAACAAACTTGGAC
>NW_005187411.1:2861432-2867947 GCF_000239375.1 Pundamilia nyererei
GTGTGTGTGTGTGTGTGATAGTGGAGGGCAGGTTTCACTGCTTTTCAGTTAGCCACAAGTTTATTTTTAATCACAGTGGAGTATGCAAACATGCAGCCAAAGCGTAGCATTAAAGGAGTCCACTTGGGTCAAAGAGATGTAGATTTTTTCATCGTGCAGTGAACGAGTTTTAATTACATACAGATGTACGTCAACAGCTGTGGAATTTATTTAAATTCAGTAAACCAAAGACTCCAGGTCAGTTACAATCCCAGTTCAGCTAATGTCATTTTGAGCATTACCTGCAAGCCTCTTTGCAACCCACTGTGTCCGACATCCCAGAATAAAGCCGTGATCCACAACTATAAACTGCAGGGATCCTAACTGAAATGCAGAGGATCAGCTCCTTTGTGTGTTTTTGAGGATTTTTACTGTCTCAGATTTTACTCCAAATCAAAATCACACAATCACATCAGTGAAAGAAGATAACAGCACAAACACACACACACACCGAGCACATTCCTACCTTTGGAGCATGACTCCAGCTCACTGCTCATGCCTCATGTGCACCGGCGCGTACTCTGTGCAGCAGCAGAGCACACACTACCTCGTGCGTCCTCTCCGCCGCTCTCCCCTCCGCAGGCCGCCTCATTAAACTTTCAGCTGAAAACTCTTTTTGCCGTTCGGTCCCAACTGGCCTCGGCATAAGAGGAGTCAATTAAATTCAGTCTGTCCACTGGGTTTGAAGTCAGATGGAAGGATGGCATTTGCCGACTCGGTCTGCAGTCTCAAAGCAATGCGCTGTGGCCACAGGTGGTGCTTTGTGAGCCCTGACATCAGCCTCACAGTCTGAAATGACCCGGGCGCTCCTAGAATATACGCCGTCTTTGTTTTGTTTTTCCTCATTCTGTCTGGTTTATGTCTTTGCTCGTCCCCTAGAAAATCTCGGAGATGGCATCGACTACGACCAGTTGGAGAAAGAGGACATCGGCAAACTGATCAACGAGACTCTCCAGATCTTTGAGCGCTACGGAGGACCGGACGCCTATATAAACATCAAATACATGATCCCCACCTATCAGTCCTGCCTGATGAACTAAGGAGAGAGGAGGGGGCTGTCAGCCATGTCCACGTCTTTAAGATTTAATTTACAGCGGCATGTTTAAAGTGCTATCAGTTTGTTGTTCTGTTCCCGTTTCTTTAGTGATTTATTTAGACAGCTGATGGAAAGTCCTCGGTGCATACTGACGTTTGTTTCAAAGCCTCTTTTAAAATGTATGAAAACATTAAAAATTCTGTTGCATCTAAGTAAATCATCCCGCAGAATCTATTTTTTCGCCTTTCAAACACTTATGTTGCTGTTGAAGCGTTGGCCATCTTGGATTTATGTCGGCTAAAGAAGATGCCAATGTACAGCGACAAGACTTACGCTGGCGTCCACAGCTCCAGCAGCAGCTGTCTCCGAAGCACGTGTGTATTTATGATATTTCAAAATATAAATATAAAGTATTTTATATCTCCAGATCTGAAAGCCGTTATCGCTTCACCACCAAAGGTTTCCTTTGAAAAGCTGATAATACTGTTTGAGATATAGAAAAGATTGGTTTCAGTAACGCAGAAACTGCGGAGGGGTTTGGGTTTTTTTTTCTTTTTTGTATCGTATTGTACTACTGCACTCATTCTGTCACTAACCCAGCTGGAGACGCAGCCTGTCTGAACGTGCATTTATGTTGGATATTTGAACTCAAATACCCCACAGTGATCTTAGGGAACACTTGGTGTGTATGCGGGCTTATTTGTTGGTGTTTGTGCATGACAACACGCCTGCCTCGTTGTTTATCCGGACCAGCCAGTAACTCAGTAACCAGCTCTCTGTTCTCACACTGAGTGAAGCTCCCCTCTCTCGCTCTCTATCCTCTGCTGTAAACTTCTTCACAGACGCAGCAGAAGTTTTAGCAGCCATATTTCAGCACGCACATGCACATACACTCACTGACACATATACATATACAACACTGCGAGCCATGGGGGAAAACACAGCGTAATTGATTTCTGAAACTCGCAAGGACACTTGCGCCATCTCTTATTGTAAGTCATGTCTCCAGCGAAAGCAGCTTTACAGGCCTGCGGAGGAATCTATTCTCAAGCAGAAGACAGGTTCATATTGCTCATATTTCAACCTCAGCACATCCTGAAAGGAACGTTACTGAATAGGTGTTCCACACTGCTGAACTCAAGTCGAGCTGCTCCTGCCTCGTGCTTGATCTGTGAAGTGAAAGACGTAAGGTAGTGCGGAGAGGTCCCATTTCGAGACAAAGCACATATTTCACCTTAATAACTACAGCTGCTGAGCAAAACAAAGATAGCAACGGTATAGCCACTTGACTACTTTTTAAAGGGGTGCGTTGTGGAGGGGGTGGGGGGCGTACAATTTCACCCGTGTTCTCACTTAATGAGCATATCGAACTCTGAATAGCCTGCAGTTCTGTCGAACTGTATCAGTGACGCCCCGCTGTCCCGCTTCACCTGTCCAATTTTACTGAGCCACAGGCTAGCAGCTGGCCAGCAAAGAGCTTAGAGATAAAGAGGAGAACTAGAAGAAAAGGACAAAGTGAAACAGGGCGAACAATTTTGTTAAGCTTTTTTTTCAAATCTTGGTTTTAGAAATGGGACTTCTCTCCCTTGTTCACCACCGCCCCCTCCCATCTTTGAACACCGTGTCATGCAAGCGATATTATACGGATCACTTTGCTTTGTCACACTTAAAGGGCCAGGCAATGTGATTTTTTTTCCAATTAGGTCACATCACAGGCGCTAATCGAACTCATCGGGAAGAAAGGGGACAGTGTGGAAAGGAACGCTTGAGAATATGGTTTCAAAAAGAAGATCAATTCAGAGTGAGCCTAACCATAACTTCTACTTTCCTAAACCCCTTTCACCCCCAACCGATAGCTGCAGGAGGTTTCTTCCTGTTAAAAGGGTGTTTTTCCTTCCCACATTTGCCAAGTGCTTGCTCATAGGGGGCCGTCTAATTGTTGGGATTTTCTGTCTATTCTTGAAGAGTTTTACCTTGCATATAAAGCACCTCGAGGTGACTGCTGGTATGATTTTAATTTTTGCAAAAATGACCTTCAAAGCAAATAATTTCAGCAGATAATGTCCGTATGCAGATTCATGGATTTCTTGAGTTTTTGGTCTACAGCTACAATTTTTAAAGGTGTTAGATGATATGAAATATGAAGAAAATCTTATATATATTTTTATGTTCCACCTTCAGTTACTTTGATACAGTAGCATCTGCTGTGATCCTTACACCTATGAGGAGATCTCACAAGTGTTACCTTTATTTTGATACCAGGATGGTTAACACAGAGTTTGCAATTGCACAGAAACACTCAATTTATCTTCATAGGTTAAATCTAACCCCAAACTAACCTTAAATCATACTTCCACCTTAAAAATCGAATCATCTCCTTGCTTTTCCCCACAATGTGAACGTGTAAACATATTTACACCCCCACAATCTGAGTAACACAACCAAACACACACACGCAGTAATGGCAACCCAACGCCAAGCAGCTACACTGCTGTAATTGCTCATGCAAGTAATAGAGTGAAGTGCGAAATGAACAGGAATGAAGGCAGCCATTGAGGTTATTTGCTCTATCAAAAGCATCGCCGCATGGCTGGTTCAGACCTACAGGCCAGAAAGACATGCATGACATTACCCGAATTCTTTCCCCCCCACCTTATCTCTCGTCCTGTTCTCAGACACGGAAAAACAAAACAAAACACAGCGGCAACAAATTTAGCACGGAGCTGAAATGATCCTGATCATAATATGCTGACCCTTCTCCCCTCAGTCATAATGAGCAATTGATCATCTTATGACTGCAGGTGCACCAACATTCACAAAGAAATAAATTGCCACCCATTCTGTGCATTTCCTCCAGTCATAGAGCGCAGGTTACAACAATCTGCTCCTCTTTCTTACAGCAGATACTATCTGCCGCAGATAGAGCCACATTATTATTTTCAGTTGAGCGGATTTCCGAGTTGTTTTGTTGCTCTCCTTTGGTATTCCTTGTCTATTTTGAAAGATTTTGCTGATAGCTCGTGGAGTCAGTGGTATTAATCTAACGTGTTACTTAACGACCTCACACCAACCATCCTGTTGTTGTTAACAGAGATAGCTGCAGAGATAGAGGGGGAAATCTGCTGATTCTGTTTGAATCATGGTTAGATGTGTTTATCCCAGTTTCTGCACAAGTCTAACACCCTTCTGACTGCATTTTGGAAAAACATCGTACTGCTCACTGGCATGTTTTTTATAGGTTTGTGCTGTTTTAAGGTGTCACAAATCCAACATTAACCATTCCTGCACACTTACCTTTGTCCTTAGTGGGGATGAAAACCGCAAATTCCTCTGAACCACTGTTAATTTTGACAGTAAATTTTGATTTAGCTTTAATCACAGTCTTTTGAACAAAACACCATTTAGTTTAGTCTAATTTTAGTTGACAAAATCATAAGATTATAGTAGGTGAAGTTTGTGTTTTTCCCAGTGAGAGTTGCTTCGCATGTTTTAAAAAGTGTCTTATTTTTCTAGACATCAAATACAAAATGTGTCCATATATCTGCTTGTCTCTTCTTCCAAAGTGTTGTTGTGTTTTCATGAGAAACTAATTCATGAGAGCTAATTGTATAGGTCCAGCATCAATCAAACATCCCTTACAAACTTACCCCGACTTTCTACACTGGGACAGAACCACATAGTGTCAAAGCAACAATGTCGTCCAGCTGCGTTGTTACGTTGCAGGCTCTAGGTTGACTCCAGTAAGTCACATGTTACTGGGATGGCTTTCTCTAATCCAGGATCTCTCCTGATGGCCACTCTCTGTTACAGCTCAACTTCACGGGTCAACCATAGATGGTGTGGGGCCCACAGCCACTCGCTCCGCTCCAAGGTTTATTATTAGCTTAGCAAGCTCAGCCACTCACAACAGCTGCCGCCGCCGTGCAGCTACTCCCACCGAGGAGCACGCGCGAGCTATTTCACTGTCGGAAACACTTCGGTACGCCGACATGGGACCATACATACAGAGACGTCATCCAGCCACACAGATCAACACAGTTGACTACTCAGTCAAGTGAGTAGGTGCGTGTCTAGCTCGCACCCCAGCAGCAGCAGGATGAGACGCTTCTCTCAGAATGAACAGTGACGTCGTGAGAGCTGGCTCCACAGAGCTCAAGTTTGTCCTTGTGCGTCTCCGTCTCGCCACATCATAGTGGTGGCAGGCCAACAAAGGCTTTTATACTGCAGTGAGCTGCGCAACAAAAGCTACACAAACACGCTGATAGCGTTTTGTTGACGGAGAGGAAAAAAAGGAGATTGAGAAAAGGCTGAGGAAGGAAGAGGAAGGGAACAATTATGAAGAGGAAAAGGCACCATGACAATGCCTGTGCTGTCTGTTTGAGAGAGAGAGAGAGAGCACGCTGAATAAAGAGGAGGACAGGGAGATTGGTTGCACCTGAGCTCGGAGACAGACGGGCAGCCTGAGATGAATCCAGCGCGCAGAGAAATGAAGGGAAAGAGAGGCTGTGTGGGCCACGTCGAGATGGATGAATGGAGGGAAGGGGGATATTGTGTCACCTGGTAGAGAGAGCTGTCTAGCTCCAGCCAGACCTGAGATTTAGGAGCAGTCAGCTGCAGAAAAGAGAAATAAGAGACCGAAGAAGAAACCACTTGTTTGTCTGTTTTTTCCCCCCTTCGCAAGTGAAAAACAGAGGAGAATTGAGGCGACAACTGCCACTTAACAACATCACCACGCTCCCTTATCTGAACAAACAAGCTGAATGCGAATGTCCCACTTTGTGTGCAACATCTCCGCGTGTTGGAAATCAAATAATTCAGCCATGTGGGTCACACTTAATATGATAAAAAGCTGTGTTGCGGTGATGCATGCAGTAATGTAGCCCTGTGCACACTGAAGGATTGATTAAGCACTCGGGAAGTCTTCATCTGTCTTCCTCTTTATCACTTCCTTCCTCTTTTCATCTGGTCCCTTTTTTTTCTGATGTCCTGTCTCTCTTACTGCAGTGTTATAGTCTCAAAAGGCAGATTGTTAGAACCGGCAATGAAGGGATTGTGCTGTGCAACAGAAATAAATGCCCCCCGGGGAATGATTCGTCTTGTTCTCGTCTGCCTGGCAGACTCCGTTGCTCATCCGGGCAGCTACTGAGCATGTGCGAGACAGGACAGCACAATGGTTTATCTATCTGCCTCTCCATGTGCCAGGTGTCTAATTCACAGGCTTAATTCAAGAGTGGAGAAATAATGTAAACACTTTAAAGCTCAAATTCTGTTTCCCTCTCGCAGCCCTCCACAAAACTCCCCTTAAATATGAATAAAAATATGCTAAAAACTCACACCCTGATTGAAGTGTTCAAGGGTTCAAGGTTCAAGGTTCTTTATTTGTCACATGCATAGTTATACAAGTATAACACACAGTGAAATG
Organism: Pundamilia nyererei; assembly: GCF_000239375.1. Taxonomy (NCBI): domain Eukaryota; kingdom Metazoa; phylum Chordata; class Actinopteri; order Cichliformes; family Cichlidae; genus Pundamilia; species Pundamilia nyererei. The sequence continues at coordinate 2,867,930 of NW_005187411.1, forward strand.
TAGCCTGACACGCTCCTC